>NC_135727.1:99619557-99809467 GCF_964656455.1 Halichoerus grypus
TTAAAGTAGGCCCCATGCTAGTGTGGAGCCCAATGCAGGCCTTGAACTCACGACCCTGAGATCAAGACCTGAGCTGAGACCAAGAGTCAGATGCTTAACTGATTGAGCTACCCAGGCACCCCGAATTACCCCTTTTTCTAACCAAGGCAATTTTCTCTTTGACTTAGTGGTCATCTCCTACTTGCTCAGGGATCACTCTGCATAGGTCATTCGAGGGAATGCCATGATCCCCATCCACTACAACCTGCTGCCCCGAATCATTGAAGCCAAATATTTGGACGCCATGGATGCTGAGCACTGACTGAGGCCCTGACACGCAGGCCCCGGCCGTATCCCCTTCACTCGTCCCTCTGGCTCTGCCCAGGCTGACTCTGCGGCCATGGGGGGGAGGGGAGAGGTATGGGTGTCTTCTGGGGGGTGGCTCTGTGCTGCACCCCCTCCCAGCTGTCCCATCAGGCCTAGGGCATCTAGGCATGGGAAGGGGGGCGGGTGTTCCACGGTAGGTGCCCATCCCTGTCCCCATTAGCCTTTTGCTTGGGTCAGTACACTGCTCAGGGCAACTTCTGTCCAGAGTAGGACTAAGCAGGATGGATTTTCTTTTGATAAAAGAGTCAGATGTCTGAAAGAGAAACCATTTCCTTGATTGTGTAAGGAACTTGCTGTATGCACACTAGAGAATAAAACTCCTGTTTCTACGCTTCCAAAAAAAACAACAAACAAACAAACAAACCCACTCCCTCTTGGCTGGTTCTATCTCCTGAGCATATAAAAGTACTCGCATCTCCATTACCTTCAGATAGCACTCTTTCCCTTTATCCATATTCCTCTAGCTTTTGCCCTCTATCTCTCCACACTGCATTGCCAGTCTATCACCACAAAATGATAGATTGTGTTATCCTTATATTTTTCAAATCCTCTGCAATTGTGGTTCTGACCCCACCACTTCATTGAAACAGCTCTGATTAAAGTCAGCAGAATCCTTCTAACTGCATAATTCAATTCATAATTCTTTACCTGGCATTCCACACCACTAATCACTCGCTCTTTGAAACTGCGTATCAGTCAGCTATTGCTGCATAAAAAACCACTCCAGAAGTTAGTGGCTTAAAACAACAATCACTGACTGTTTCAACATAAGTGTGCAGGTCAGATGGAGGTTGGTTGATCTAGGCTAGGCTTAGCTGGTGGTGGCTTATCCTTCTGCTGTGTCCAGTGAGCTACCCAGGCTAGTTCTTCTCCCAGCAGAGATGTGAGAGAACAGGCCCAGTTGTGCAAGCTGCTTTTCGAATCTCTTTGTGTCACATCTGCTAACATTCCATTGGGTAAGGTATGTCATGTGGTCAAACCTAGCGTCAGAGTGGGAGAGCACTGAAAATTTACGTAATACTAGGAGTAGATATAAGGAGGGTGAAAAATTAGTCATTAGTGTAATTTATCTACTCTATCACTCAGTGTATTTTTTCAATGTGTGATATCACTTCTTCTATAATTGCTTTTTCTCTTTCTTTCTGGGGGGCTCTTCTGATGCCCACCTCTTGGATGTGTTTCCTCATATTTCAAACTCAGTGCTCCTTTTTCTCCTCACTCTGCATTCCCCCCCCCCACCATATTCAGGAGTCCTACTTTTATATCTCCACATGTACCCTTTCTCTAGCCAAATGGAAGCATTTGTAATCTTCCACATGCGTTGTACTTTTTCATGCCTCATGCTTTTAAACATTCTGTTACTTCTTCCTGGCAGTTTCACTGCCCTTAGCCTGGTTACCATCAGCCCTCTTCCACGAGTCAGCTCAGCTAAAGCATCACCTTCCCTGCTTCCCCCATCCCTCAAAGTCCAAGCTAGTGTTACAACATAGTAAGCCATCAACAAACATTTGTTGAGATGGTTATTTAAAATGAAAATATGTATTTAATTCTATTCCAAATTTAAAAAAATCCAAGTCTACTGGGCAAAGACAAAACACCAAAATTTGTTTTAGCCTACAGAGATAAAAGGTGACACAGAAACAGATTTTGTACTGCTTTTTCCTCCTACATGTCTTCAAGAAAAATTCACAATGTGGTATGTGATAGCTGGAAGTGAATGATTCGTT
Organism: Halichoerus grypus; assembly: GCF_964656455.1. NCBI lineage: Eukaryota > Metazoa > Chordata > Mammalia > Carnivora > Phocidae > Halichoerus > Halichoerus grypus. Next base: position 99,621,651 of record NC_135727.1, read on the forward strand.
TTATTTTGACCTCAAATATAACCTCTAAATGATAGGCCTTAAACAGTTTTTTTTCCCCCTAGTGGATGACATACTATTTTCTGAAGTTGACCTTCACTTTCCTTGTTTATATAAATGGCTGAATGCTTCTCTTTTGGTAAAAGCACACTATGTCCTACCATGGACTATGCAATGCTCAAGTAAATATGAAGGAATAAGTAAACATAATTCTATCAAAACACTTTCTCCTGCAGCTTCCTCAAGTGGAGTTTTATTATAAACTTTCTGATAAATAATTCACTGAGAAATTACATATTCATAATCCCTTGGTAGCACGGCACAGTATGAATGCCATAAACCTGACAAGTGGTCAAGGGTACAGACTGTTGGCCTAGAAGTAAACAAGCCACTACAGGTAAGTGTTCCAAAAGCACCACTGCTTTGTTGATGAAAGACAACTTACCAGTAAAGACTCACATAGGAGAGTTCAAAAGGAACAAAAATAATTGAAATGGAACCATAGAACATTCTGGGTTCCATAACACCACTCTGCCCCACCACACATCCCTTTTAGCTCTCATTCATTCATTAAAAAAACAAAAACATTTATTGAATCAGGCATTCTCTGCTCTAGAAACACAACAAGAAGCAGAATAGACCAGGTACCTGGTTGGGAGGTTTACACATGCATGACAGATACGAGTCAAATAAGTGGGCAGTTACAATAAACCCTAGAAGGGGTGAGATGAAAAACAAAGGAGAAAGAAGAAGAAAAATATTTTTCCATAGTCTATAAGAAAGAAAGAAAGGTCAAAGAACTGGTAGAGGGATTCCCACTTCTGTTATAAGAAAAGCACAGAACAGCAAGGCATGCAAGTGTGTTCTTATGGCAGATGGCAAAGAGTGAAAAGAGGCCTCATACGATGGATTCCATTTCTTGGTGAAGTGGGAAGCAATATGCAGACAGTGACAGGAAATTTCTGGAGTCACAAGGTTGGAGAGTGAGAGAGTGTGTATAAAAGCCGTGGTGGAGAACCAGTGCTGAGCGGACCAGAGAATTATCAGAGGTTTCCCCTGCTGCTCTGAAAGCCCCACTGTGGGTGGAGGCCACAGAGTTATGGAGGCGCCCGTTGGTTCGCTGAGAGGCATTTTCTGCCAGCCTGAGGTAGGTAGAGAAAAAGCAAGTGAGTTGGAGCCATTCAAGTGTTAAATGTTTAGCCAACAAAGAATCAAAGGAAATCATACCTTTTTTCACTTTGTGATGGCTCCTAAAAGAAACAGCCAAAACCCAAATTCCATAATGACCCCAGGAGACATGTCCCCCAGTGAGGGCCTTCTTCCCATCTGAACAAATTCCTGCCACATGGACCCAATAGCCTCACCATAATGACGGGCACGCTCCAGGCTCTGGATCCCCCATTCCATCAAACATTAGCTAGGGGTGAAACAGAGGTGAGACCTGGGGGGACAGAAACTCCTTTTGGAACAGTTTCTATTGTTCTCCATGCCCTTGTCTGTATCTGGAAAGAAGACAGTTGGGCCTTGAATATTTTCATCAGAGCTGATCCCTAAGTTTGATAGCTTGGAATAGAGGAATGGGAAATGTGTTTAATCATGTTGTCTCGGCACATTGTTCAACATCTGTATCATCCATATCTTGACCTAAGGAAGAGGGTATATAATGATGATTATTACGATGAGAACTATACGCGTGATCCCTTGGTGTCAACTGAGGTCAATCTATATATGTTTATATTTGATTATGCCTTTGAAAACTAGGGATGGATCATGTGTTGAATAAGCGTACATGATTAATGTTAGTTCTTAGCAAATGCTTTGTTATGTGGAAACCAGGGCACAAAATGCTCATTTTCAGTGTTATTTTCTCCCTGTACAAAAGTTGCTTTGTCTTAAAATTAACCACTTTAAAGGTTCTCATCTGGCCCATGAATAAATATTTATAATGTGCTTTGACTATGAAGAGGGTCATTAGCATATAAACTTGGACAATGAATTACTTCCTCTGATAAGGATGCAGATTTGTGAAGAGCAAAAATGACTAAACTTAATGAAGGCATTTTATGCTTGTAAATACCTTATCCGGTCCTTCAAAATCATCAAGAAATGTCCTTTATGAGACATGGTTTAGAAGAATCACAGAAATTAAGAGCTGGGTGAGACTTAATAGGTTTCCTTGCACCTGTTCTTTCTCTGAATCAATACAGAACTGACTCATGGAGTACATTTATTTTTTAACCAGTTTATGGTTCCCTTCAGGGCAATAAAGCACCATAATAGACAAAAGGGTCACAGTCTATACCCTGAATCAAAAGGTCAGCCTTTCTTGCCACTAAAAGAGAGACACTAAATAAGACTTTTTTCCCCTCTCTAATGTAAGGAAATATTCTGAGTATTGAGATTTGTTTCAAGTTTGTAATTTGTGCATGAGCTGGGTGTGGATTGCCCATAACATGAGTAAAATTTTTAGTTCAATGAACGGTTCAAAAATTGCCGCCTTTGCTAGAAATGGCAAGAGGAGGGACCAAAACACACAAATAAACGAATCCCCTAAACCTTAGCCAAAACCATTCTTTTTTTTTTTTTAAGATTTTATTTATTCATTTGACAGAGAGAGAGAGAGACAGAGAGAGCACAAGCAGGGGGAGCGGCAGGCAGAGGGAGAAGCAGACTCCCCTTGGAGCAGGGAACCCGATGCGGGGCTCGATCCCAGGACCCCGGGATCATGACCTGAGCCAAAGGCAGACACTTCACTGACCGAGCCACCCACACACCCCAGCCAAAAACATTCTTATGGTTTCCTGCAACTGTGTGAACAAGCAGAGCATACCAGAGACCTAAATGTAATCTCACCTTTTGCTGCATGAACAAGTACTAAATCATGATAAAAATTCATGGCAGAGACTAGGACAGGAAAGAGAGGAAAGAACATAAGCTGCATACCTCATATAGAATCTATGAGTCTGCAGGAAAGGCAGCAACCTGTAGAGGCAAGTCTTTCTTTTTCTTCCCTGGTGCCTGCTTACCTCCCCCTAGCCAATGTGCTCATCGTGGTAGAGCAGGCTCGGCTTTGTACTCGGCGATCCTCTTTCACTCACGTCCCCCCGACCACCCCAAATAGCAAAAAGCCAGAGAAGGACATCAAATAAAAGCCACAGAAGCTGATAAAAGCACTGTCCACCAGCTGTGACACCAATACCAAGCTTCTTATACTCCCTAGTAATGCACCCCTCCCCTGGCTTCCAGGCCCACGGTATGATGATAGAATGAGTGAATGAAGGCACCAAGTAGGAGAGGATCTTCCTTGCTCCTTAGATCTATTTTTCTCTTCAGTCATCTGACTTTCTGACCCTCACTCTCTTTCTTCCCATCTCACTTCTCCTAAAACCCTCGCCGCAGTAATTCTCTGACCCCTTTGGACCTTGGATGCCACGAACCTATTGCTTTTTCACTGTTCATTGCTACTTACTCAGCTTGGAATCCGTGATCTATCAGCACACTCCCTCCTCTGAAAATGCCTTCAAATCCCATGATCCTCTCTTCCTCAGTTAAAATCACCTGCAGACATCCTAACCCTGGTTAATCCTACTCTTCTCACGCTCCCAAGGGCTGAATGGGACTGGAGCCCGAGGCCTCCATAACTAGTTTCGCTTTGAAATTTAGGACCACTCCCTTCCGCTCTGAGAAAACACAATGTTCTCTCTCATCTAACTTCCAATTTTGAATCCAACTTCTAATCTAACTTTCGAGTTCCCATCTAACTTCTTCACATCATTCAAATGATCACTTAAACGTTTTTTTCAGAGGAACCTTCCCTTATCACCTCAACCCAAATAGCCTCTCCCCCATCACACTTCATTCCCTCGCTTTGCTTAGATCATCTTCGTAACGCTTCTCACTACCTGACGTCCCACACACGTGTATACATATATACGTACAAATATACATAAATGCCATAGAGACAGGGAGTTTTTCCTGTCTCTCACCTTCAACACTATTATTTTGTGTAACATAGGTTTTGTTGTGGGGCCTGCCCTGTGCCTTGTGCGATGTTTAGCAGCGTCCGTGGCCTCCACTCACTATATGCTAGTGGCACCCACGCTAGCTCTGATGGTCAAAAATGTCTCCAGGCTTATCAAATGTTTGCAGGAGCCCCAAGGGGAAAAATCGCCCTGATTGAGAACCATTGCTCTAACGCAATGCCTGGCCCACAGTGGGTGCTAAATGAACATTTGATGAATGAATGAACGACCGAATCACAGGTCACAAAGAAGCCCCAAGAATTAATATAATTTATCGCTCTCACTTCCAGCAGAACCATGTTTAAGTCTTACCAGAAAACGTGAACTTACTTTGTTTTAGGGGGAAAGAAAGGATTTTGTGCCAAGCGTTCTCAACCCTGACTACATGTTTTAATCACCAGGGGAAGCTTTTGAAAAACTACTGATGCCAGGCTCCTCTCCAGAGCAACTAAATCAGAATCTCAGGAGGTGGGGTCTAGCCTAGATCATTTTTAAAACCTCCTCTTATGATTCTGATTTGCAGCCAAAGTTCACTTCCTGTTCTTTTCAACCCTCCAAAGACTAATTCCATAGCATAGCGATCGTCAGCAGATAGGACATTTCTCCTCACACGTCTACACTGGCGACCAGTGCTTTTGAAAGGAAGGAAAGTGTATATGAGCATAGTAACTTCTTGCTCCATTTATATCGTCTATTCCCTGCCCTATTGTTGGTCCATGTTCATCCTAAATAAAACAATTTAAAAATTAGTGTTCTACTCTTGGTCATTAGTTCTGATAATTAGGAAAATTGTATTACCTTGCTATTTTCTTTGGTAGTAATAGTTTTGCTATGCTGTCATATTGGGACCAGATATTATAAAGGCCTTAAAATAGTACTGTGTGAAAGTCTTGATTTATAGTAGCTCACATACTAAAAACAAAAGGATTATAGACGTGGATGCCTGAAGCAGAACCCATAGCGAAGCAGGGTTAGCACTACAAATTAGAGAGGTCCACCAATATTTATATATTTATATAACATATGATGGTCTATTAGTGAGAACATTAATAACTGTGATTTTAAGTGTCTTATTCAAGTACACAGAATTTTTCATTCCCAAAGTGGTACCTCATAACTTGAAAAATGAACTCTGGTTCTCAAAGATGAATAGTTCTGAAGTGAACTAAATACTTTCTCATTCTAGAAAAGGTTTCTTATGGGAGTTACCTGTTTCCCTGTGATTGCAAAACAAGTAGGCATAATACCTGTCACCATATTGCAATAACTTCGGTACGCAAAATATCCTGAGAAAGGAGAAACAGTCCTCCTCTATGAAGCTTTTCTGCAGTAACTCGGACATGACGCACAACTTAGGAGAACCCGGTAACAAAGTGCACACAATCAAGTAAACAGGCCAATTTGGTTCAGCCTAGCTCATAAGATGAGAGCAGAGAATGCAGAGGCCTGAGATTCAGAAGCCCTGGGGTCCGGTTAATAACCACGTGCCCTTGCCCAAATTATGGCGCCTCTCTGAGCTCCAGTTTTACTTGTAAAATAAGAGTTGGACTAGAATACTAATGAAACTTCCAACTTTGATTTAGAAGAGTAAAATCGAATAGTGGTTGTGATAAGCTGAGTAATGCATCCCCTGCCACCCCTACTCCTGCCCCACAAAAGATGTCCACATCTGCAAATCCCTGGAACCTGTGAATATGTTATCTCACATGGCAAAAGGCACTTTGCAGAGATGATGAAGTTCAGGACCTTGAGAGAGAGACAGAAGGAGAAGACATGAGGATGGAAGTATATAAATGGTATATAAATGGGGGCGGGGCCTCCCCGGAGGCCATTGCGCGGCCGCGGAGTTTGACCCGCCCGCCGCTCCGCCCCCCGGGAAAGTCGGTGCCACCATGGAGGAGTACCACCGCCACTGCGACGAGGTACCGCCCCTCGGCCGCCCGCGGACGACCCCCGCCCCCGCCCGCCTCACCGAGGCGTCTCGGTCGGGTGGTCTCTCGGCGCCGGGCGGCCCCGAGAGTCGGGGTGCGGCGCCCTCCGAGCCCGGGTCCACCCCTCCCCTCCGGGCCGGGACCCGCCCCGCCTGGCCCGGCCCCGGCCCCCCGGCCCCCCGACCCCCCGACCCCGAGGCCCTGAGGGTGGGCTGAGAGTCGGGGTGGCTGGGGCGTCTGGGAGCACGCGGGGCGGGCGGGGAATCGGGGCCGAGGGGTGGAAGGCCGGACTCGGGGTGCGTGGGGTGGGGATGGGGTGTCGGGCGCCGCCCGTCTGAGAGACGGGCCTTAGAAACCTGTCTGCCCGGCGGCTTCCTCCGCCCCTTGGCGTCCCCGAAGCAGGTGCCGCAGCCTGGCGAGCGAGGCCCTGATGGCAGAGCCGCTCCGCGGCACTCTCGCCTGGGTGGGCTGGAAGGAGGTGCTTCATGGATTACGAGCCCTTGCTTACTGACTCAGGCTTCCCGGCACCTCACCAGAACCCCATGATGTCAGCTGTTATCTTCCTGTTACTGATGGGGACCCTGACTTTCATGGCGACTAAGTGATTTGCCCAAAGTTAAAACTGCCAAGAATGACAGATGCTCCATTTGAACTCTACAACCCTGGCTCCACTTAACCTTTAGGAGGGTAAGGCCTTTTGGATCCCAGCATAACCTGTGACAGGCCTGAAGGGCAGAAGAGACTAAGACATTTTCTGTCCAGTGGTAGCCACAGGTGAATGATGTAGTGAAATGAAAGTAGGCACCTGGAGGAGGTGCCACAGAAAATGGTGTGTTATTAGACCCCTGGAAAGGGCTTCCGGTCCATCCATCTGTAGGTGGGATTCTGCTGAAGCTACAACCACACTTAAATTCATTAGTTCTGTGATGCAGGTAGCACACACACTTGTAGGTTAGTGGGCAAGTATTCTTATTTTAGAAATTGAGGCACAAGCAGTTTCACTCTCAGACAGATCCCCCGACAAGTGCTAGTCTCCTGACTCCTAAGAGGGTTCTGTACTGCAGTACTTCCTAAATATATTTAAAAAGAAATAAAATTACATGTGTTACCATGGCCACCCAGTACTACCTGATTATTTAGTGACCTTCCAAATCGAAGTGAAATGGACATCACTTAATCTGTAGGCCACTTTTGAAAATCGATAATGGCCTTATTTTAAGGTAAAATGGTAATTTTGAGAGGGTCAAAATGTGAGAGCTGTTTTCGCAATCCTCATTATTTAGGATTTTATTCCTTTGTTGTTGGGGAATTCTCTGGTGTAATTAAGTGAGTTGAAAATATTTTAAATCTATACTCAAGATGATACTTAGTTCCAGGATTGTTTTTTGAACTAATTTTAAGTTGCACAGTGGGATTTTCAAAAATGGTGATGTCATAAAGCACCTAAAACGTCTCCATGGAAACAAATCATGTATTACCTGAAGAGTTTGGGTTTAGATTGTAATCTTATCACATAGCCTAGTTCTCTACTCTAGGACACTTGGATGTCATTAATAGTTGCTTTTAACTCAGAATTCTGTCAAGCCACTCCACAGCAAAGATTAAGTTGCCAGGCCTATTATAGTATTAAAGTGACATTAATTTAGATCAAGCATTTTCATAATCTCTAACTCAGGAAAGCCCCATTTTTGCCCCGCCTAAGTTAAAAAACAAAATTGAAAACAGTATACTAATCAGTCTCTTCTCATGGACCACCTCATTCCTACTTTTCCTATATACTGATGTATGTGTGTACATCTTTATATCCTCCTCCTGCTGGTTCCTGAGCTTTACAATACAAAGATTCTCAATCTAGGACATTCATCAAAATCACCAGTAAAGCACCGTTAAAAAAATGTGGTTGCCCAGGCTGTGCCCCAGACCTAATGAATCAAAATCTCGAGGGAGGGAGGTAGGGAAAGCATTCTGCAACTTTAGAAGTGTTCTCAGTGGGATTAGCCGCCTCGGTAGAACTGACTCCCCTTATCACTATGGTCTGCTGTCACTAATACCTGCTCAGGCCAGCCTAGGGTATTCTGTGTGTCGTCACAGCTATAAATAAAAGGAAGTCTGTGTTGAAAGCGGCTGTATCTTTTGTTTCCCCCCTTTAGGTTGGCTTCAATGCTGATGAAGCGCACAATATCGTTAAAGAGGTGAGTTACACATCTCGTTCATCTTGAAGCTTGCTGCATTGATTGAAACTTTAAAAAGCTCTGTTTTGACTTCCAGTACAAAGTTAGAAACCTTACTATTAAAACAAGATTTTTAATATTTACTCACTTTTTATAGGGGTGCTTCATAGAGACGGGCCTTAACAAGGTGTTTTGTTGTATGCTATCAGGCATCCTGGAGCTTACTCTGAAAGTGATATTGGAGTATTAGTCTAGAAAACTGGTTTGCTGTTTTGTAAAATTGATGTTCTGTCTTTTGAATAAAAGAAGTTTTATTCCGGTCGGCCAAATATTATTTTAAATGTTAATGCTATAGAAGTATGTGTGTGTGTGTGTGTATATCTCTCGCACACACACACTTTTATATAGGTAAATTATATGTAAAATATATGTCAAAAGACCCTAGAAATATGCTTTTTTAGCCCAATTAATTGGAAAAATAATCACTTACCATCTTATAGACACTGATATGATGCTAAATCAAAACCTTAAATATTTGAAACATGAAATCTGGTCCTCCTAGTAGGCAAGTAGACAAGAAGTTCTATTTGGGAATCAGTTCTGGCAGAGAAACTTGAATTACTCTAGTTGTATCACATACAGACTACACGGTGGGTAAGGTATTTATGAACACTTTTAATAGTCCTGAGTCATTTTTCACTGTGCCAAATCCTAGGGAAAAAATGAGCTGGCCCAGAAGGCAACCTTGTATTGTGGGTATGGTGGCTGGGTCTGTGTCCTGGCAGGCTCTACCTGCCTTTAGTCTGGGCTGGACTGGCTTGCCCTCTGGGCATTAAGCACCTCCTCAGTCCATCCTGAGATGGTGCCTCACCTGTCTGAATGTTCTAGGGCACAAGCTCACCAAGAACTCATCCAGGGCTGGCCTTGTACAGCTAGGATCAACCCGAGGTCTGAGAAAGCTAGACAAGCACCGGAAAATCCTGCCATATTTTTATAGTTCAGATTCATGTATTAGAACTATGTAGTACAGCATGATGACTCCAATTAACAATACTGTATTGTATACTCGAAACCTGCTGAGAGTAGATCTTAAATGTTTCCACCACAAAGGCAAAAAGTGGTAACTGCATGGAGGGATGGATAATGTTAACTAACCTTATTGTGATCATTTCACAATATATCTGTGTATCAAATCATCACATTGTACACCTTGAACTTACACACTGTTATGTGTCAGTTACATCTCAGTAAAGCCGGAAAAAATAAAATAACAGCAGCGGTAAGGATGATGATGATCTGTAAGGTTGCATAACTGCTTACTCTGTCTCAGTCACTGTACTTGAGCGCTTGACATTCATGATCTCACTCCCTCCTCACACCAACCTGATAAGATGAAGCTCTGATCTCTAAGGATTAGGAAAATAGGGGCTCCGAGAGGTTAAGTCACTTGCAAAAGGTCACAGTGAGTAGGTGGCAGAAGTGACCTTGCACCTAAGCTTGTGATACTAAACCGGTGCTCTTAATCAGGCATCAGAAGTGGACGTGAGTGAGCACTGGAAAATTATTCAGCTGTCTTGTGCTAGAGCCCCTGAAAAGTGGTGTTTGTTGATTTACTTTTAGTAGCAGGAGGTGGTAGCTTTATAGCTAAGTAATTACATAATATAAACAAAAATGTAATTATTACACATGAGAATTCTATTTTTAAATTGGACTCCTGCTTTATTTCGAGCATCTGAAACCTAAGGTTCAAATCCCAGCTGTTTCAAAGCCAACCTTTAACCAGTTAATATCACCCTTTCTTAATCTTCACTCCCTTCCATAATCCTTTTGTGACATAGCTTATCATCCTCGATTAGTCTTTCTGGTGTTACAGATTTCTTTTATTAGCTTCTCTTCTAGTTCTTTACAACAGAGGCCAAGTCCTGTTTATCTTTATATGGCCCGTAGTATCTCGTAGAGTGAGATAGTACATGCAGGAACGCCCTGAAAATTCTAAAACAGCTAGAGACAGGGCATAATAAATATTTACCAGATGCATATTTTCTAAGATGCTTTTTGGGGTTAATTTTTTTTTTGAATAAATTTTTGCTGTGATTTGTATATGTCTTTAACTATCCTCTGCCCTTTTAGTGTATAGATGGGGTCTTGGGTGGTGAAGATTATAACCAGAACAACATCAACCAATGGACTGCAAGCATAGTGGAACAATCCTTGACACATTTGGTTAAGTTGGGAAAAGCTTATAAATATATTGGTAAGTATCAGTGTCCTTCCTCACTAGTTTACTCCCCTTTGTCCTCACGGTCTTCTCTGAACTTAGAGAATGTAAATGAGTGATAGACAAGTTGGATTCTAATAGGATATGAAGGACTTCTGGCTTATTCATCCAAAGATAATATTTGGTAATACCTAAAAGATGGAGATCTTTGCTACTCAGAAGCAGTTGGAGCTCCTGCCAGCCACCTACCTGTCCTTGGTAGCAGCACCTTTTACATTTGTATCAGCTACCTCCTTCCACCAAAACCACTCAGCCCTACCGTCTCCCCGTCAGGAGCTCCGTCCTCCTTACACGTACATAGGACGGTGAGGCACCTCATAGTAGTTGTTTGGAAAGTGTAATCTTTTCTTCATTTTTGTGTCTGGATTATGCCCATGGAGTGAGGCACGTGATTTGGCCCGGCTTTTTCTGCGGCATAATCACCAGTGGTCATGGCAATGGGCAACAGACTGGATCCAGTGGGGTCTAAATCGTGGTGGGAGATAATCAAGAGGACTTATTTTTTCTACTCTGTTTGCCGAAAGCTTTGTTTTCTGTTCTTTTTGCAGCTTGTAGAGCTCTGAACTCCAACACTTAGATATCTTAGATATCTTTGCCTTTGTTTGTCAGTGTTCTCACGCTGCGACTTTATTTTTAGTGACCTGTGCAGTGGTCCAAAGGAGCGCCTATGGCTTTCACACAGCCAGCTCATGTTTTTGGGATACTACATCTGACGGTAAGAGACCTTAAGCTGATTCATACAAAGTCCAACTTCTGGCAGGGTCAAACACTTATTATCAAATGCTTGTTTATCTCTAGATTTCGAAAAGGCTATCAACAGGATTGCTTTGTACCTAGCAATGAATATGCCTTCAGACAAATATGAAATGGGAAGATTTAACAGATTGCTGGAAATAAGATATTAAAACAGATGAAAAATGTATATATATATATTCCCTGGCAATTCTGATATTTTGCTGATATTTCAAAGTCCTTTTTTTGTGTGTGTTTCAGGAACCTGTACCGTAAGATGGGAGAACCGAACCATGAACTGTATTGTCAATGTTTTCGCCATTGCTATTGTCCTGTGACTGACTAAAAATGTTCGGCCAAAGCCATTAACTTAAGAATTTGTCAGTGTATCCTTTCTAAAAAGAGTAGTAGTTACTTATTAATGTGTTAGATGACAAGTGTGCAATATGCTTCAAAAGCTACCAATGAAAACTGAACATTATACAAGCAATCTCATAGTAAGTTGGCAGATTATCTCATGTTCTATCCGGCATCATTTAAATAGGAAAAATTTATTGTTGGCAAAAAACAAAAACAATTACGGCATGACATGAAAATATAATCTTATATTTACACCGGCTTTTCACTAACATGTACCTAAGAAGATGGGGAAATCCATCCAGATAATAAAATTCTCTTTCATCCAGAGAAGTTAACAGGGATAAATACATGACCAAAAAAAAAGATGCAAAGATAAATGTGGAGAAAATAATAACTAGCTAACACTTCTTAGTTTTTCATCTCTTCTCCTCACTTAGTTGTACGTATCATTTAGTAGAAATTAATTCTGTTCGTTTTTTTCCCTACCAACTATTACTACAGTAGCAACCATCATTGACTTGTTTACTTTTTCTGAGAATTGTCCAAACAGTTTTTTAAATTTAAAATTCTTGGATTTACATTTGAGAGCCAAATAAATCTGGTAACCTGAATTCCCTAGTTCCGCAAAATTCGGGACAGTGTGTGCTGAAAGGTACATGACACTGACAGCTGACTCACAACTGGCTCATTTCACATAGAGCCAACATTTATGGAATCCCTATTATATGCATATTTCTCTCTTAGCATTACAATTATCAATGTACTGTGCAAATGCTAAGTTACTTTTGGCACCTGTTCAGTTGGACAGCTAACATGCTTGGGGAAGAAATAATTGTTTTACAAGAAGAAAATGAATCTGGTTATCCATGTAGAAATAAGCAAAATGAAAAGCACTTATTGCTGACAGAGAATTATCGATGTCATTTTAAGCATTGCTCCTAGCAAGTAAAAAAATGCAAAGAATATGCAACTCTTAGTTAAAGGCCTTACTAAGCAGTGTGACTATACAGATGGTCAGTTTTGTCATTGCTTTAGTTACAACCATCTGTAAATAATTTAAATACTTATGACATGGGGTTCAAATTGAGTGGAGTCAAGTATAAATTAAAAGTATACAATCATTAGCAGGTTAATGAATATCTCAGGGCTTATGAAATGTAGTTAAATTTATTAAGAAAATAAAAGATGAAAAATTAGGGTACACAGCTGGTTGCCAAACGCAAAGTCAATCTGGTTATTTAGCCTGGAAAACAAAATTAATTTTGCATATTACCACTAACCCTAATATACATAGGGAGGGGAACCACAATTCATTGCATTTTGAGGGGAAAGGCAGGCTTAGTATTAGTACTGACAATATTAAGATAGTGATAGTATTCTTGTAGGAATACTATGTGCATGTTTGATATATTGCTGAATAATTGTTCAATGTTTAAGAAGAATATTAAGAAAATACAAGGATAGAGTTTCCTGTGGGTGATCTACATGTTTGGCACGTCAAAAATTCTCACAGCCATTACCTTTCTTATACGTTGCGCTGTTGGCTTTTGTGCCCTTGAAGATTATATTAGTGACCAAAATATCTGTTTGGTTAAGGCTTGCTTTTGATTATTGTTATTGAAGCCTGATTTTAAAGGAATAATAATCAAATATACCTCGTGAACTTGCTATCTGCTCTGTTTTTATTTAAAATACAATAAAGATTATCTTCCTGCGCTGTGCTTTTCGCTTCTTGCGTGATCATTGAATAGTTAAAGAAATGGCATTGTGCTTACTCTAAAAAATTCTAAAGGAATAAGGGAAAAAATAAATTAAAAAAAGAAAAAAAGAAATCTAATAAACTATGGATTTTAGTTAATAAAAAAGGAATAAGGGGAAGGAATGTCAGACCACATAGATAACAGCATACAGAATAAATACCATTAAAATAGCAACCCAAACCCAAGTGTTCAACATTACAACATAATTAATAGCTTCTATTTTATGCCTTTTACTCTCTGATCTTAACACAAAATTTCACTTTTAAAAAGTCCATGTAAAATACATTCTGTAACTATTTATTAGCTTTTAATGACTAGTTTTGGCAAGGAATTGTGTCCTGTTTGTCAACCTTCAATTGAGTTGTTGCTGTTTTGTGTTTTTTTTAATTAAAGACTTCATGTAAAATTAATGTATTCAAATGTAAGTAGTACCTCGGATTTTGGTACAGCTGCAGTTTTAGGTTTGTAAAGTGCCAGTATGCTGCCTTAAAATGATAGCAACAGCTCATTACATTTTCTCTAGTAAAACGTACTTTTTTGCTCTTCTCCCCAAGCTGGTTGTTACCTAATTATGAGTCACTGAAAGCATTTCACCACCTACAGTCATCATCACATTTTTAAAGTAACCTTACGATACTGCAGATTTTATTTTCAGAGTTTGAGTAAAAAAAAAAAAAAAAAAAACAACCCTCGTCTGTTCCTGATAAGTCTCTTAAAAGTGGGAGAAAACTCTGACTTTTTGTGACAAAGGAAGTTCTTTCATATAGCGACACCAAAGCAAAGTTTGAGAGATGGATTGAAAATTGCACCCCATGTGTTAGAATCTACCCAAGGGGAATTTGTTTTAAAATCCAGAAGGTGGAGCTACATTCATGGCTAGAAAGATTCAGGAAAATTGACTTTTGTGTATTTATGAAATTCCCTATAAAAGGATCTTAAACACTCAGCTCTTGCAAGATTTAGATGGCCATCATCCATAGACATTAAATGGTTCAGGTGATTCTAGTCCACCATGTTTAGTTGGAAACCCTGTAATTCTCACTGAGGTTCCACCTAATGTCCCTCTATGTCATCCTTGGCTATGTAGGATATATGGACAATCCAGGACTACTTAGAAACGACCCGCACTGCTTCATGAAAAGTGTCTCTTTCCAAAATGGTTTCTAAGGATCTCAGGGACGAAGCTGGGACTTTGAATAGACACTTGTAGCACCACTGATATGATACGTATCTTCCCTACAGGACACGAAACGTGGCCAACTCCCCCCGCTCTGGGATCCTTTAAAGGTATAAACTATATGGGGAAGTTTCTTTGCAGCTCTGCCTCACCAGGTCAGGGAATTTGATGCCTAGGCTTATCAAGTAATGTATATTTGACTTTCTTCATGCCAAAATACATACCTTTTTATTTTACTGAATGCTTCATCTTTTTAGGTACTTTTTTTTTTTATGAACACCAGCCTTTAAGGAGATATTTCAGTCTGGGTTTCTCAGGGCAGAGTTTTACACAAGCCAGTAATGAAAGTTCTGTCAACTCATTTTCATCCCCTCTAATACCTTACAGAGGAAATCTGCATGAAAATTATTAGATTTTGGCATGTACTGACCTTTCATTTTGTAGGCCAGGAATTTGAGTTAAGCTGCATGAGCGAACATAGCCTTTCATAGTTAATGCTCATACAGAATACCACCCAAAATGATCAGGGTTAGAATAATGGTTTCTTAATAATCAAATTAAGGCAAATTTTTTTTCTGTAAAGGGTCATCTAGTAAGTATTTGAGCCTCTGCAGGCCTTTGCAACTATTCAGGTATGCTAGTTGCAGAATGAAAGCAGCCACAGACAATGAGTAAGTGGGTGGGTGTGACCGTGTCCCAGGGAAACTACAAAAACAGGTGGCAGGCTCGCAGTTTACCAACCCCTGCGTTAAAGGAAAAAGTGTTTCCTGGCCACTTCAAAAATTAGATGTTAATGGATCTGAGAACTTTTTTTTCCCTTTTATTGTTCTCAGTTACACACAAAGGGACACAAAGCATTTTTATATATTATGTTTTTATTATCTTGGACTCAGAGGGACCTTATCAGTAAGCCCAACCTGTACTCTCTTTACAAAAAGAAAGAAGGGCTATAAATCAACTTTTCCAAAACTATTCTTTTTTTGAAATACATCACCTAACTTTTCACTAGTCGACAGATCCTTTTATATCTTATTGGAGTTCATTTTACCACCTTATTTTAAAGAATGTTATTGTAAAAGTCAACATTTTGTGTCTTATCAATTTTTGCTTTTTTTGTGGTGAAGATTCTCGAGAATCTTCCACGCATACCAGACCTGGTAGTCATGGCCCATTCAATGCCCCCTGTTAGCAGAAATCACATACGAGGAAGTGCATAGCCCACAGCTGAAATAACGCTGCCTCATAATTTGGGAAAGGGGATGTTCTTTACCCAGGATGGCTATGTATTGCATTGGCATGAACACCTGACCCAGTGATGGCTTATCCATAGACTGATTCTTAATCCACGAGATGGCTGGGGTACATTAAGTCAAGCAAAGTAGTTCCCTCTGTGGATCAGAAAATAAGGAGCAGTAGTCAACAGGAGGAAAAGGGAGCAGAGAGAGAAGCAAAAGTCTCGTCAAAGATTGGTGGCAGAATGGTCACCACAGCTTACCCTCTCCCCTGTCTACCATCCTTCAATCCCTGGAAGACAGACCAAACTCCAGTACCGGAGTGGTGTATTAGGCCGGGAGCAGGTCGGTGGGAATGGTCTGGCTTAGAATCACTAGCATGGGGTGATAAAAAGAAAAAAAAAACCTGCACACAAATGTTCCTAACAGTTTTAATAGTAATAGCAAAAAAACTAGAAACCACTTAGGTGTCCTCAGTGGGTGAATGGTTTAACCAACTGCGGTACCTACATGGAACAATACTCAGAAAAAAGGAATACATTATTGGGACAAGGACTTGCATGAATCTCAAGAGAAGTGGGCTGAGAAAAAAGTCCTAAAAGAATACATAATACATGATTCCATCTATATAACATTTTTGAAACATTTTTTAAAGATTATTTGAGAGAGAGAGAGAAAGCACATGAGTCGGGGGAGGGGCAGAGGGAGAGGGAGAGACAGAATCCTCAAGCAGACTCCCTGCTGAGCATAGAGCCTGATGCAGGGCTCAATCTCATGACCCTGAGACCATGACCTGAGCTGAAACCAAGAGTCGGACGCTTAACCAACTGAGCCACTCAGGAGTCCCTTGAATCAACACTTTAAAAACTGGAGAACCGACTGGTGGGTGCCAGAGTGTAGAGATAACAGGCAGGAGGGAGGTAGGTGTGGCTATAAAAGGCCAGCATGAGGAGTCCTTGTGGGGTTGGAACTGTTCAGTATCCTGGCTGTGGTAGGTGGACACACAGATCTACATGTCATAAAACTGTGTAGAACTGAATACACACAGATGAGTACAAGTAAAATTGGGGAAATCTGAATAAGGTTGATGGACTCATCAATGGCAATACCCTAGGTGGGATAGTGTAGCATAGGGTTACAAAATGTTACCATTGGAGGAAGCTGTGAAAAGGACACAGGGGAGCTATCTGTATTATTTCTTATAACTGCATATGAATCTATAATTACATCAATAAAAATTTCAATTAAAAAATGAAGATGAAACAGACAATTTCATGTTAAAAAAAAAAAACATTTAAAAAGGCAGATCAACTTTTGGTTGGTTTTCCTGACTCTAAATTCTCTACCAACAACATGCCCCCTTATTGCTTGCTCCCAGGGATGACCACTCCCACTACTCCCCAGGATACACCACTAGATAAAGACGTACTAAAAGAAAAAGTAAGATTCCAGAACAGCCAAGCTGCTCTGTAATAAGCCAGTCTCTTAATCTGGAAAATTCTGTGTCGACTCCCTTAAATTTGGGCTCCTGAATGATTTGTTGTAGCAGGGATACAATTACACTTAGACCAGACAAGTGTTAGTTTTCCATAAAGTCTATCACAAGCATGGAAGAGGGCTGAATTATTTCCAAAAACATCGGGGTACTTCTTTTGCATACTATATTCTATTTATCCATTTATCAGTTGATGGAGATTTGGATTGTTTCTTAGTTTTTGATACTATGAAAATGCTGTCCTGAACATTTGTGAACAAGTTTCTACATGGACGTACATTTTCAATTTCCCTTAGGTATATGCTTAAGAGTGTAATTGTTGGGTCATATGGTGTGAAAGGTGCAGTGAATATTGGATGGGATGCCAGCAAGAAATCGGCAATGCCCACTACCCTTCCACAAAGAAATGTTCTCCCACGTCATTTTGAAATATATAGCCATCTTGATATAGCTTCCATTTTCCCTCTAGGGATAGATATGCATATAAGAAATGTTTTGCTTTCTCCTTAGCTCTTATATTAGTTTCCTATTGCTGCTTATACTTGGTGGCCCCAAACAAAACGAATTAAGTTTCTTGCAGTTCTGGAGGTCATAGGTCCAACATGGTCTTACTGGGATAAAAATCAAGGTTTAAGCAGGGCTGCATTCCTTCTGGAGGCTCTAGGAAAGCATCCGTTTTCTTGCCTTTTCTAGCTTCTAGAGGCTGCATACATTTCTTTGTTAGTGGTTGCATCGTCCAAGCCAGAAGTGTAGCGTTTTCAAATTTCTCTCCTCTCTCACCCCTGCTTCTGTCCTCTCCTCTGACTCTGAGCTTCCAGCCTCCACCTTTCCCTCCCTAGGACCCTTGTGATTACATAGGGCCCACACAGGATAATCTCACCCTCCCAAATTCTTTAATCACACCTGCAAAGTTCCTTTTGTCATGTAACTTTTTTTTTTTTACAGGTTCTAGAGATTAGCATGTGGATATGTTGGGGCAGTCATTTTTTGGTCTAGCACAACTCTAGATTATCACATGCCGAATGTCAGTAGAGTTGATCTAAGTATCAGAAAAGCAATAGGGAATAATGGGGACTGTAATGTATTGGATAGCGCATGCCCCTTCAAAGAGGGAAGCTACATCTCAGCTCCAGCCATCATCAACATTTAGAAACAAGGTCTCAGGCTTCCCTAATCCTCCAGTTTTGCAAGAAATTCAGAAATATCAATTATGCTGTGAAATCTCTCAATTTCAAAATCTCGGTATTTTTCAACATTGGATTTTGGACTTAGGGGGCCCAATAAATTGTACATCTTTTTCCTACTTGAGTTTGGAACAAATTAAAAGACAAGAAAAAAAGGATACAATCAAAACATCACCTTTCTGTTGGAGAATAGGACTTACCTGAGGACAGCTGGTCCTTTTAATATTGAACCTCAGAATTTGAACTACCTCCCAGTCCCAAGCAGAAACATACTCTCTCAGGGGAATCAGCTACAAAGAGGAAGATAAGAAGCAGCCACTCCACTTCCCAAGGCAGGAATGAGTGAGAGAGCCAAGAAAGAACAGTAATGTTATATGAATTGATGATTCCCCACACAGGGAACCATATGAAAGGAAACATCATGAGCAGAAATTTAGCACCGCTCCCTTAACACTTGGCACTGAGTCTGAGGTTATTAAAAATTTATTTATTTATTTTGGGGAGTGGGCAGAAGGAGAGGGAGAGAGAATCTCAAGCAGGCTCCATGCTCAGCACAGAGCCAACGCAGGGCTGGATCCCATGACCCTGAGATCATGGCCTGAGTAGAAACCAAGAGTCGGGCGCTCAACTGACTGTACGACCCAGGCGCCCGGATTCTGAGGGTTTTAAACACTGTGTAGCCTGACATTGTCCAGGCCGAAGAAAGCATGTGTGTGGGTCAATATGGCCCATGGGTCATTAGTTTGTCTCTGTTTCCTGGCCTACCAGGCCCTACCTTCCCCTCCCACCCTATCCCAGTCTCTTCCACTACTTGGCTAATGGCCAGACACTGCAGGCAGTTGTTCCACAATGGTCAACAGGCAAGGGGAGAAAATTAAGTCAGCCGTTGTCTGGACTTAAGGCCAAGTCAGTGTGTCTGGGAACAGCTACTATCACTGCAAGCTTGATGAGTTACCGCAGAACTACTGTTCTATGGATCGCCAGTATGCTCTCTTCGGAGGGCAATTCGGCAGCATCTACCCAATGTTTAAGTGTTACATCCCACGACCTCAGTTCTTAGAATCTATACAACAGAAATAATAACATTAATGGATGAAGAAAAAAATGAGAATTTTCCTTGCCATACTGTTCGTAAAAGCAAATTTACAAAAAGAAAACAACTAAAACGTCCACCACTAGGACAAGAAATAAATTATGAAGAAAAGAGGAGGTATCACGTTGGACTTTATGAATTATAGGTTAGAAACAGACAGTTGTATATTAATTTTTAAAACTTAGTTTAAATCACACATGAATGCATTTTTATGTGAAGCCCTTCCAATGTAACAAAAGCTTAACAAGCCCCTTGCCCTCCATCTTGTCCCCTTTTGGTTTCCCACCTTGTCATCCACTCCCAAGGGTAATAAGAGGTAATAATTGCTGTCATTTTGATGTATATAGCTCCAAGCTTTTTCCACATTTATATACGTAAATGCATGTACCACTGGAAAATTGTATCTAATAGATACGATTCTGTGGACTGCCCGTTCTAGGCAACAGTATACCTTGGGGATTTTTTTTCATGTTAACACACACAGAGCCACCTTGGTAAGTTTAGCTGCTGTATTGCATCATATGGTATGGATAGGCCATAGTTTATTCCTTTCCCTCCTTGTGGGCAACTGGGTAACTTCCAGTGTTCTGCTCTTACAAACAATACTGACATGAATATCTTTGCCCAAACCGCCTTGTGTCTGTGTGCAAATGTTTCTCTAAAAATAATTATGGACTTAGTGGGTTTTAACATATACACCATTTAAATATTAATATATCACATTTCTTCTGTAATTTAAAAATAATCCTTTGTCTTAAGAAGACAGAAAACAATTCAGACTCTTGAAAATAGCAAGCAAATATATTTGCACATGGACGTACATACAGTGTACACGTATATGGCTAAAGAGACCCTGTGCCAGCCCTTAAAAGAAACAAACTCAGGAGCAAGAAAGAAAAAAAAATGTGTTACTAGGCAGAAGTAAGAAGCACATGGTGAAGAATCCATCCAGGGGATGTAGCAGGCTCCATCCAGGGGAAGCTAGGAATGCCCCGACTCATGGACTAGAAGGCAATGGGGTGAGAAGGGCTCATCCGAAAGTCGGAGAATCCTAGAGTTGGAGGGGACTTTGAGGTTGCCTATGCTAACCTCCCGGCCACAACAGAAATTCTTTCTACAAACACATTTGGCAGATGGTTTATAAGGGAGGTCATGCAGGGCCTGCATTAGGGGGCGTGTTCTACCTCCCAATCCAGTACTTGGCGGGGTAATGCCTTCCAGTGAACTGGTCCCTTTGATGGTGAAGTCACACGAGTAAGGAAGCATGGTCGGATTTCATGGAGGAGAAACCCTGGGAGGCCTTGATCGAGCAAATACACCCGTACACACACATTTAGGGTTGGTACAGGCTTTGGCCGGTAGAACATTGAAATTCTTTTTTTTTTTTTTTTTTAAAGATTTTATTTTATTTATTTGACAGAGAGAGACACAGCGAGAGAGGGAACACAAGCAGGGGGAGTGGGAGAGCGAAAAGCAGGCTTCCCGCGGAGCAGGGAGCCCGACGTGGGGCTCGATCCCAGGACCCTGGGATCATGACCTGAGCCGAAGGCAGATGCTTAACAACTGAGCCACCCAGGCGCCCCTAGAACATTGAAATTCTTGTTTTGCTTTCTCTTCTGCAAGGAATTTAGCTCCCTGTGCAGGTTAGCGGTGCTGCCACCAGGGGACAGAAGGATGCCACTGATTCTGTCCTGATGAGGAACTTGAAAGTTTGTGCTCTCCCCGAGATTCAAACAAGGGCTCTGCTAGCTTTGATCTCTCACCCAAGGTGTCTAGCCATAGAGCTCCAGCTTTGCCTAGAAAACGTATTATCCCATTTGTTAAAATGATTAAAATCTGTCAAGCTTTAAACGTGTCACGCTGGAACCCACATTTTCCAGGCCTCCGAATATACAAGCAGGAGAAATAGTGGCAGTCTGATCTGCAGCAACTCTTCCTCAGAGAAGTCACTGGAATCCCGTGTCTCATCTGTTTGCCTCAGTGGCCCTTCCAGGCCCCCTCTTGCCGGCCTCCCAACGCCTATTCTCCTTCCCTGGTCTCTTCCCACAGTGCAACACGGGGGGAGGTCAGTAAACCCCGCAGTACGTGTTTACTTAGCGTTCACTAGGTGCCAGACACTGTTCTAGGCTCTGGGGGACCAAACGAACACAACTCTTCCCTCACGGAGCTGACGTTCCAGGGGAGAGGCAGACAAGACACAAACGTGTTCAGACAGTAATAAGTGCTACACAGAAGTAATAATAAATAAGAAGTAATGCAGGTCTTACCAGACAGAGGACTGGTTCCACCCTCAGATTCTGCTGCTCGCCACCCCAAAGTCGATACTTGAGAGAAGAGCGATGGTCGGAAAGGAAAGTTGCTTTACTCAGCAAGGGGGCCGCCTAGAAAGATGGCAGACTCATGGCCCAAAGAGCTCGGCCCCGGAATAGCAGGTGGTTTTTAAAGGGGAAGGCGCGGGAAATGGTGACGGGCCTACACGCAGGAGAAGCTGGTGCTCAGCAGTTAATCATTTGTCCTTGCAAGGCTTCCAGACTCCTCCACTCTGCCAGTAATCAACGCTCCCAGGTAGCTCTTAATTGAGGATACCATGGTCAGCGATGGCAGTTTTTCAGGGCAGTCGGGCCTTATCTTCCAGAAAGTCTGGTCCTTTGTTCTTCAAGGCCAGCGGTCAGCAGGATCTCAAGGGAAGTAGGTTAGTTCCGCTACAAACTATGGGGTTTAGGCCAGCAAGCAAGGAGTGCATATGCTTGCCTGTCGGAGTGCTGTCACACAGGGGAGCGGGATCGGGAGGGATTCAAGGACGGGATGGTGGCAGGGCTCCTGTTCTCCAAAAGTGTCCAGTATTACTTACAGGCACCTGGCAGGATGGCACTTTCTAGGACCCTTAATATTAGGTATAGGGAAGGCACAGAAGTAGACACAGTCCCTTTTAAGTCATGTTAAAAACTTGGGGTTCTAGGGGCGCCTGGGTGGCTCAGTTGGTTAATTGTCTGCCTTCAGCTCAGGTCATGATTCCATGGTCCTAGGATCGAGCCCCTGGCTCAGCAGAGAGTCTATTTCTCCTTCTCCCTCTGCCCCTCCTCCTACTTTCTCTCTCTCTCTCAAATAAATAAATAAAATCTTAAGAAAAAAACTTGGGGTTCTATCCTGAAGCAGTAGGAAACTTTGAAGTTTTTTAAAAGAGGGATGACAGAAGATGGGCTGGCCAGAACTGCATTCCCCACCAAAACTTAGAATAGGCAACGTTTTGTCAACAATAAAGATACACATATCTGATCATGTGAAAAAGCATCAAAATACTCAAAACCTAACACAACATAATGTAACATAATATAGCATAACAACATAAAATATAACAAAACATAATATAGAGTAGAAGTGAGAATCCCTCTCACTTCTCCACACTATTATATCAATATTTTGGTGTACATCTTTCCAGACCTTTGCCATGCTCCTAAACACACACACACACACACACACACACACATACAGGCTTCTTTTTTTTTACATTAATGGGATCATACATATAGATCTAACTAGATGACTGTATTATAGGCATTCCAGTGTGTGGATACACTATTATTTATTATCGATGTACAATTATGATGTTTCCAATACTGCATAAATATCCTTGTATACATCTAGTGTATTGTAAAGTCTAACTCCAAACCAAAGTATACACCATGTATGACTCCCTTCACTTTAAAGTATGTACGACTCCCTCTAACCAAACTTAATTTCCCTTTTAAGCCCATTCTATTATACAGAAGTAAGATTAACCAGTCTTTTAAGGGTTATGGCTTTACTGCCCCCTATGGAATTTGGGTCACAGTTCCAGAACCTTACACAACCCAAGAGGGCTGGAGCATTTGGACATTTTCCCCCATCATCTGTCCATTTTTCCCACCAAATCTGGTATCTCTCAGCTATTCCTGTCCCACATCTGGGCACATGAAATTCTTTCTAGGAGATTTCCCATGGGCATATCCACATATCCGGATGGCATATCCCTTTTCTCCCTCAGGGCTTAATTTTATATTGTCAAGGTTGACAATTTTACTTTCCAGTTTTTAAGCACAGCTAATTCTTCTGTGCTTTGTCTATTAATTAATTCTAAAATTTAAAAACAGTTAGACAATATTTACATCATTATGACATATAATATATTATGTAATGATAATAATATGTATATTTTTAAACTTTGAGCTGAGTTGTGTGCTAGGATTATTTTTCCTTCTCTATGGATCTAAGCTCATGACTATACCACAAAAAAGGGAATATTCCTAGACTGATGTTTGAATGGATTCCTTTTTTTGAAACTCCTATCAAATGCTTTTACCATATGCTGAAGAAGCCCAACTCTCTATCCCTGCTTATTCCATCATGTTTCTTTATTTCCTGGAGATCATGTTGGAGGGTTCTTTTCTCTTCTTCTATCTGAAATAGCTGCTCAGCCTGAAAAACTGCACAGCCATAATCCTGAGGCGTTCTTTCCCTGCTCCCCTGGGTTAGAAGACATTTTGCTTTAGATCTTATTTCCTCATTTGTTTTAGATTACTTCCTCATTTAAAAAAAAAATACAGCCTCAAGTGACTTCTCATGAAAGAGTTATGGGAGGTTCATTTTAGTACACCTAGAAATCTGAAAACATCTGAGAGTTCCTACTGCTCCACATCCTCACCAACACCAAAACTTTTGAATTTAAGTGATATTAGTTCATATGAGGTGGTATTGCCTTGTGATCTTAATTTGCATTTTCCTGATGGCTAATGATACTGAGAATTTTTCATGTTTATTGGTTATTTGGATATGTCTTTTTGTGAAGTGGCTGTCCAAGTGGTTTGTCCATTTTTAAGGTTTTTTTTTTTTGTCTCTTTGTCATAGATCTGTACAAGTTCTTTATATATTCAGACTATGAGTCCTTTATGGACATATTTATTATAAACATCTTCTCCCAGTCTGTGACTTGTCTTTTTATTTTCTTATTCACATTTTTTGATGAACAGTAGTTCCTAATTTTATAAAGTCTGATTTTAATTTTTTTCTTTATGGTTCGTGATCATTGTATACTGTTTATTAAATCTTTGCCTATCCCCAAGATCATAAATGTAGTCTCCTCTGTTCTATTCTAGAAGTTTTATTTGTCACCTTTTCAATTTAGGTCACTTAGGCCTATGACTTCTCTAATTTTGGGGTGTGGTATGAAGTAAAAGTCAAGGTTTCATATTATTCCATATGAATATATAATTGCTCCAGCACCATTTATAAAAAAAGACCATCCTTTCCCTTGATTTAATTGCAATGGCACATTAATATATGCTTATAATATATAATATTAACTTGAATATATATAAATTTAAATATATATATACATATATATGTATGTATATATAATTTGCCGACTTTTCTATTTTTGCCCCAATACCACACTATATTAATTACTATACCTTCACAGTGCTAGTAGGAGTATAAATTGGGACAACCACTTTGGAAAAGTCTGGCAGTGTCTAATAAAGCTAAATATACACTTACCTTATGATCTAGGAGTTTGACTCCTACATATTTGCCCAAGAGAAATCAATGCATATGTTTACCAAAAGACATATAAGAATGTTTGTATCTTTATTCATGATAGCCAAGAATTGAGAATAAACCAAATGGAGAATGGATAAATGAATTTTAGTGGAATTTAGTGGAGTTTAGTGGAGTCATACAAAGATTGCACCACAATAAAAAAGAACAAATTCCTGCTTCCCATAACATGGACAAATCTCACGAATATTTTTGAGCAAAAGACACAAAACCACTTATACTACAAGATTCTTTTTCTATGAAATTCAAGAGCTTGCAAAACTAAACATGTAATATTAGAAGTCAGAATAGTGGTTACCTCTAGGGGGCAGGGTGTTGCCTGGCAGGGGGCATGATGAAAATTGGGTTCCGGAAATGCTCTGTATATTGGTCTGGGTGGTGTTACGCGGGTACCTGTGTCCGTACAAATTTACTGAGTTGTACATTTAAGATCAGTGTTCGTTATGCACTTTGCTTTACACAATGTCATATATCAGTAAATTTAAAAAAGGAAATGGAAGTCTGAAAATGTTCTTGTTCTGCCTCACAGTTGAGTGTTTAGCTGGGTTAAAGGACACAAACTGTGTGCTTCCTCTCAGGTTTCCTCAAATATCTCCTTAATGGCCCTCTTGGACAGAGCCCCATCTGTGTGGGATTGCTCCTTTTCTTCCAGACCTCAATAAAATGTCCCAACACAGCATAAGAGGTCTAGGTCCTGACATGCCACTGAGGCTGGATGAGGCAATCCAAAAGTGTGTGCGTGTGTGTGCGTGTGTGTGTGTGTGTGTGTGTGTTGGTACACTACTTCACTTCTGGTCACCAAATGTGTGGACATTTTCCCATACTGACCAAATTTCCAACATCAGCTGGGTGTCCTACAATTCACTTCAGTCCCGACACTATCTACCTGAAGTTAACTCAGATCTCCCAAGTTCAGAGCTCAGTCCCACAACACTGCTCCCATTGCAGACGCCAGTCACGAGTCTCAGGTTGTCATCTGTACTTCGGACTATAAGTCAGAGTTCCCAGTTCAGGTTTGGTCATTTGTTAGAGCAGCTCACAGAACTCAGGAAAACCATTTACTTATCAGATCACCAGTTCATTATGAAAGGATACAACTCAGGAACAGCCAGGTGGAAAAAGCGCATAAGGCCAGGTATATGGGAGGAACTGAGGAGTTTTCCCGCCCTCTTGGGCTGTGTCACCCTCTGGGCACCCTGATGAGTCCAGCAACCTGGAAGCTCTCCAAACTCTGTGGTTCAGAGTTTTTTATGGAGGCTTCATCACATAGGCTGGATCAATTATTAACTTAGTCTCCAGCCCCTCTCCCCTCCCTGGAGAATGGGGAGTAGGGCTGAAAGTTTCAAGTTTCTAATCATGGTGCGGGCTTTCAGGTGACCAGCTTCCATCCTGAAGCCATCCAGGAGCCCATCAAGAGTCGCTTCATTAGAACCAAACATGTTCCCATCACTCAGAAAATTCCAAGAGATTTAGGAGTTCTGTGTCAGGAACTGGGTCAAAGACCAAATGTTAGAACAAAAGATGCTTCTAGCGCCTTTATTGCTTAGGAACTTACAAAGGTTTTAGGAGCTCTGGCCAGAAGCCTGGAATGAAGACCAAAGTATGTATATTTCTTATTATATCACAATATCATGAAGGGTTATATTCCCTTGAAGTGAACTTGACCAATGGAAAACAGACAGGAACACACTGGGAAGATATTAAAAAAAAGGGGGGGAATCCATTTAAATATCACTCTAGGAATAGTCCCTTTTCAGTGTTATAGTCATGACATTAGATCCATACAGAAGGAAAAATAATCCTAGCGCACAACTCAGCTCAAGATTAAAAATAGTAACACATATTATTAATATGTATATACATGTACATATATGTCATATGTACTGGTTATTCAATGAACCCTATCAATATGATGCTCTGTGTTATTTAGCTCAGATAACCAATCTTCTATTTTCTTTGATACTTTTCTTGCACCTGCTCTCTCTGTACTGTCTTTCTGGAACTTCTATTGGTTGGATAACGGACTCTACTCTTCAATTCCATGTCACTATTCTCCTCCTTTATACCTGGCATTCCCATGTCCCTAAACTCTCTGGCATTCTTCAGGATAAGTACAGCATCTATCTAAGCTTTGGCCTCCTCTTCAGATACTTCTGGTTTTGGTTTCCTTCCTCCTAATTCATGAATTATCATTTCTCCACCAATTATCCAGCTTCTAGGAATATGTTGAAACCTTTTATTCCTTGAGGTCCTCATCTAGTCTCCTTGCATGGGTAGTTATACTATTATCTTTTTTTTAATGCACTTTAAGAGCCTTGGGGGAGAGAGAAGGAAATTTGCTTAGGGTCAGTTCACCACCTTGAACTGGAAGTGTCTAAATGCTTATTACATAGTTGAATCTGTCCTTACCATGTGACTTGTGTGTTTCATGACTGCTTAACAGGACTATTTTTTTCTAAACGTTAGGCATGTTTCTGGTCCATTTGGCCTGTATAAAGTTTTAGAGACAAGTTAATAGTTATCTGCCATCTCAAAGCAATCAATACCACCTGCAGCAGACCTTTATCCAGCAGGTCAACACATCTTCATTTCTGAAAGTAACTAATTGTGTTTTTTAAATACCATTAAGAAAGCGGAAAGTGAAAAAGTTGTTAGTATATTCTGTATTTTTCACTTCCAGCAGATATAAGGAATTATTTTTAGAAAAATAACACTCTATTTTTCTTCTTTTAATGCCTTAAACATCACATAATTTTTAATTTGCCTCCCTGATTTTAAAGTAACCTAATTCTTTATTTTTACCTTTAAATTAATCTATAAACAAATTTTACTTATTTTTCTTAAGATTTTCTTTATTTATTCATGAGAGACAGAGAGATAGATAGAGGGAGGCAGAGGGAGAGGGAGAAGCAGGCTCCCCGCTGAGCAGGGAGCCCGATGCGGGGCTCGATTCCAAGACCCTGGGATCATGACCTGAGCCAAAGGCAGACACTTCACCGACTGAGCCACCCAGGCACCCAACAAAATTTTACTTATTTAGGCAGAATCTACACAAGTTCTGTTTTCCTCTCCCCCAGAAACCTGGCCATTACTGTCCTGGAAATGCACATACTAATGATACAAAACTTACAAAAAATCAGACATACTAGTGATACAAAATTTAAGCCATCTGGGAACACCTGATACAAATCATTCTCAAAGTCTGCACTTTCCGGATGACTAAAGATTTACCTTTTAAACATGGGCATGGGCAAAAATCTTAACCATTATGTATGAATATTTTAGCTGACTTAACATGTTTTATCTGTGGACTGTTTAAAACATGATTGCCATTACACGTATTATTGAGCCAAATTGTAAGTTCTAATTAATATTCTCAGTCCTTTAGGTCCCGGACAGTATACTGACCAGAGAAAAAGCTCAGTATACATAGCATCTGTTGAATAAATGTATGAAGGAAGGAAGGAAAGAAGGAAGGAAGGAAGAAATGCAGTATGATGATGCTCTTAGGTTCTGTTGAGGTATATGAGACTATTTTCTGTTATACTAAATGACCCCAGACTGCGGTGCTTCTGAGTTTTTGAGTCTGCTTGTAGTGTTCCTTCTTTGCCCTTTCTTTAGGTTCTCTTGTCTCTATGTCTCTTGTTACCATTGTGTGTATACCTACCTCTAAAAACCCTTCTCTCTTCTTTTAACTCACCACCTCTCATTAAGTATGGATTTGGGACCAAGATCACGAAGCTCGTTATGGCAAGTTAAAAAAGCTCTGAGTGAGTTTCTGATTGATTTTGCCAGAGTTTAATGTACTGTTTGTGGATTTTAGTTCCGTTTTGGTTGCCCGGACACTTCCTCCTGCCCTCATCCCCAGTTTTTATTTCTATTTCAGATAGTAAGATTGCCAGATAGCTTATTTCTACATGGATGAAACGATGTGCTAGCTATTGGGTAGATTTGTCTAATATAAATTACCTCTATTTTCTAGATGGCAATGCCCTTAGGCCCTATGAGCCCTGGGATTTTCAAAGCAAGCATAACTCCATGTAAGTCATGACGATTCAGAGGATATAGTGTTTTCCTCAAAGTAAAGCCGGTATGTTCCTTATGGTAATCCCCAGAGGAGTTTGCCATGCGATGTACGCGTGAATATAATCCCCTAAAACCCTCATCCCGGACCCGTCCGTCTCTTTCATCAATTTTTGATACCATTTATATCAGTAGCTTTGTTGCATAACAAATTACCCTAAAGTTAGAGGCTTTAAGCAACAATTATTTACATTTTCTATGCATCTATAGGTCATCTGGGTGGCTCTGTTGATGTGAGCTGGCCTCCCTTATGCATCTGCAGTCAGCTGTAGGTTGCCTAGAAGGTTCTTTTAATCTCAGGCTCTCTCCCATATGTCTGGTGTCTTGATGGGCACCACTAGACTGTATCTGCTCTGCCCACACGTTCCACCCCCAAGCAAGCTAGCTTGGACACACTATCATGGAAAAGGTAAAAGAGCAAAAGATACAGCAAAAGCATGCCAGGTTTCTTGAGGTGTAGACTCTGGAACTCACACATCAAGTCTGCTGCATCCTATCGGCCAGTGCAAGTCACAAGAATAGCCCAGATTCAAGGGGTGAGCAAACAGACTCCTCCTCTTGATGGAAGGAACGGCAAGTCACATTGCAGAGGACATGGATAAAGAGAGAAGTAGAAAATTGGGGCCAAACTGCTATCAATTTAAGCATTATTTACTTTTTTAAAAGCAAGGAAAAATAACTACTCCACTTTATTTTAATAGTCCCTATTTTGTTTCACTCCCTGTAGTTAATGCTGATACCATCTATTTCTGTTTCATTTTTTTCCCTGTTCCCATTTCCTCACCCTTTGGTATACAATGCTTTAAAGAGGATGTCTCAAAATGCATTGTTATATACATCAAACGGAAAGTAAAGTTGCTGAACATTTGCTACAAAAGAAAAAGTGCAAAAACTCATTTTCTTAAAGAGTGTTGTACTGTCTACTTCCACTGTGAGTTGGACGTAGTCAAATTTCCTGTTGCCTTTGATCTCAGAAAAGGCCCAGGCACCTTTGCGCTAGCAGAATGAAACACCAGGTAATAGAGGCAGCACGAAGTTGACAACACAGATATCTGAGTTTAATATTTTAGCTGTGGGTGATACAGAGCCTCCAATTGGGGAACAGGATGATCAGATAGTTCTGCTTTCAGTAGCTGGGTCTGGAATAACCACCATGTGAATGGTGTGCCCTGGGTGCCAAGCGCATTACTTAACCTCAGGAGATGTTTAGATAGTACGGGGCGGGGGGAGGGGATTTCTTATCAACCACAGCAAGGAGCTCTGAAATTTGCTCTAAAATCCCTCAGGAGGGACAAAGGTGACTCATTCCTCATGCCCTGAATTTCCCCCCATCTGACCTGAAAGAGTGATGTTTAGCTGTTCCCATGTGAGTGGGAGGGTTAGAGATTTTATTGTTACTTAATTGGGAATTGCATGACCGAAAAGAGGAAGCAATGTTTAGCAATCGAGTGATCTAACATAATGGTAAACTTTGTGATTACTTAATCTTTTAATGTAATTCTAAAATTGATGAAGAACTTTTGAGCCCGATTTTTTATATAAATCCGGTTTACTGATTTATATAAAATACAATTTTGTACTGTACAAATACAAATCAGTATTTGCAGTGGTCTTCTCTGAAGGATACAGTTCAGAGTATAATCCTTTGGGCTGCTTCCAAAAGACAGACAAGCACAGTCTCCAGGTCCTTAATTCTCAGAGTGGGATTGTTGAAAATCAACTCACAGTGGTTGCTTTTCATGTACAGTCTTGCTTAGTACTTCCTTTTATCCACAACACAGTATACATCAAAATTTACTTTCTTCTTAAACTATGGTATCCCGATTCCTTGAAAACTGATCATCTGTTAGCAATAATTAGCATTAACTGGAATATCCAGTTGCTGAGACCGCCTCATTCCTCATCAAGATGATAAAGATGACAGTTTTAAAAGAATCTCAGGCCAGCTGGTTGATCTTCTGTCGAATTTTTAGAAATCTCTAGGGGTCCGACATCCTGGCCTTCATCAGCAATTTGTTTTTTACCCAACAACACTTAACAGCTGTGAAATCCTGTCCTTTTATAACTCAGCTTCTTCCTCATACAATTTTATTTCATAATACCCACACGCACACACCACACGATATGGACAATAACCGGCCATTCTCTACCAGATAGAAATACATTATAAATAAATACCAAAAAGTAAATTTCATAAATATCATTGAGCCATCCTAGAACCTTCTTTTCTCCAAGCAAAATACTTTCATTGCTTGATAGGTCCGATCTTAAAGTAAAAATTAGGTTACATGGAATAAATGGTGACATAGGAGAACCCAGCTTCCCCGTCTCCCTCCCCACAAAGATTAATAATTAGACACTGTCCATGAACAGAAACAGCTCTGGGAGAGCTCTAGAGTCCACGTAGGACATCTTAGAAACACAGCGGAACAAAAAAACACTGAGAGTAGTCACACAAAAAGAGAAGGAAAACGGATTCATTTTGCCTACATCATCCCATCTCCCAGGCCAGCGTTGTTCAACACCAAGAAGGAACTTCCCAACTAGAAAGAGTTCCTCTCACCCGAAAAGCGCGGCTTGAGTGGCCAGTTTCCCCAGCCTCTTGGGACACGGCGCGAAGGTTCCGCTTCAGTCTCACCCCACCCAGACCTGCAAAGCTGAGACGAGTTGAGCCAGCTAAGAATAAGGAAGAAAAGCAGAGGCTGTTATTAGCAAACACACAGTACAGCAATGATTGTTCACAGAGATCTGCTGTGCAGAAAAAGTCAGCACATTTTGCCACTGATGAAGCCAAAGGTCGGCACAGCTGCCGGGGACGTCCTGCACGTCGCTGGAGCTTTTGCCCCGCAGGTATTCACTTGCTGATGCCAACTGCTTGAGTCTCTCCTGCCCCTCCCCCCTCCCCCCCCCCCCCCCGCCCCCCAGGGCCCGGGACCAGCACCTGCAGCCATTGAAGTCTCTGTGGCTGGGCAACTGTAAGACGCCACCCATCAGAGTCCCCGCCCACGCCCACCAGAGCCCAGGAGCCATGCTCCCAGCCAGCTCTAGCTTCTGCAGCTGCACAAACGCAACACATCAGTCTAGGCCCCCCTAGCTGACGCCCCTGCTATGCCTGCCCTGAGGGCTAGCCCCTTCAGCTGTGTACCTGCCCACCACTGGCCTGACACCAGTCATCGGCCTCTACTGGAGGGGCAAGCTATAGGTGGGCATGGTGGTGCTGGCCGGTGATGGAAGACAGGGCCTGATCGGGGCCACAAGCAGCTGCAAAGGCCCTAGTTGTTGGTGCACCCACCCATGGCTGTATACACTCCCCCTGTGCAGCTGCTTGTGGCCCCGATCAGGCCCTGTCTTCCATCACCGGCCAGCACCAGCATGCCCACCTATAGCTTGCCCCTCCAGCTTTGCAGGTGCACACCCCCAGCCTGAACCTGTCACCAGCATGCACTCCTGCGGGGACAGTATGCAGCCACAGGAGAGCACAGCGGCCAGTCAGGACCTCTGCAGCTGCTAGTGGGCCCCTAGTTAGCCCCCAGCCCTTGCTACCTGCCCCGGTGCCCATCACTACGAGTGTGTCTGCAACTGGCCCCAGCCACTGCAAAGCCCCGGCAGCTGGCCCCATAGTTACGTGTGTGCGTGCCACCAGCTCCGTACACCACCACTGCCTACCCTGATCCTTAACTACTACATCTGGAGGTGCTACTTAGGACCCCAACAGCCCTTGCAGCCACTGCAGACTCCTCATAGTGCCCACAAGGACCACAGAGTTATTGATGCTGTGGGTCCCAGTGGCCTCAGCCAAAGAGAAAGCACACTTCCCCAGACCTGGTGCTGCCACATACCCCCACACTGGGCACCTTGCACCACTAGACCCAGTGGATTACAACATGATCCAATGTGCCCCCACGCACAGGTGAAAGGTTTCCCTTACTGAACTCAGTGCATAAAGTCTGAGAGAGGTGACTGTTTCTTCAAATGTGCAGACACCAGGGCGAAGCTACAGGGATCACAAAGAATCGGGGAAACATGACGGCACAAAGGAATACAGTGAAACCCCAGCAGCTGGCCCCAAAGAAATGGAGATCCAGGAGTTGCCTGACAAACAATTCAAAGTAATTATTCTACAGATGCTCAGATCGCTACAAGAGAACTCAGATAAACAATTTAATATCAGGAAAACAATACAAGAACAAAATGAAGAGCGCTACAAAGAGATAAAAAAAATAAGAAAGAACCAAACAGAAATTTTGGAGCTAAAGAATACAATGACTGAATCGAAGAATCCAATTGAGAGCTTCAACAGCAGACTTGAGCAAGCAGAAGAATCAGTGAGCTAGAAGATAAATCAATTGAAATGATCTAGTCAAGGAGCAAAAAAGAAAAAAAAAAAAGAGTGAAAAATAATGAAGAAATGAAAAAAGAATGAATAACTTACCTTAACCTAGGTAAGTTATAGGACACCATAAAAAGAAATAATATATACATCATTGGAGGCTCAGAAGGGGAAGAGATGGGGAAAGGGGTAGAAAGCTTATTTAAAGAAATAATGGCTGAGAACTTCTCAACTCTGGGAAGAGATCTGAACATCCAAGTTCATGAAGCTAATAGGTCACCTAAAAATTTTAATCCAAAACAATTTTCTTCAAGACACATAATAACAAAACCATCTAAAACAAGAGACAATAAGAGGATTTTAAAAGCAGCAAGAGAAAAAAAAAAAAGCTATCTCATACAAGGAAACCCCCATAAGGCTATTAGCTGATTTCTTAGCAGAGACCTTACAGGCCAGGAGAGAATGGGATTATATATTCAAAGTGCTGAAAGAAAGTGCAGACCATGAATACTTTAGCCAACAACACTCCTTTTCAGTATTGAAGGCAAAAGAAGGACTTTCCCTAATAAACAAAGCCAACGGAATTCATCACCAATAAATCTACCCCACAAGAAATGCTGAAAAGAATTCTTCAAGCTGAAACAAAAGGATGCTGATTAGCAACATGAAAACATGTGAAAATATACAACACACTGGTAAAGGAAAGCCCAGAGTTAGATATAGAATCCTCTAAGACTGTAGTGTAGTGATATGTTAACTACTTAACTCTAGTGTAAAGGTTAAAGGAAAAAGGTATTAAAAATAGCTATAACTTCAACAATTTGTTAATGATTACACAATATAAAAAGATGTAAATGATGACAGCAAAAACAAAAGGGGGAGTAAAAGCATACAGTTTTTGTATGTGATCAAAATTAAATTCTTATCAGTATAAAATAGACTGATATAGATGTGTATAGATGATGTTTTATGTAAACCTCATGGGATTCACAAAGCAAAAATGTGCAATACATACACAAAAGATAAAGAGAAGGGAATCAAAGCATGGCACAATGGAAAATAATTAATTTAAAAGGAAGGCAGTAAGAAAGGAGGCAAAGAAAAATGGAACTACAAAATGGCCGGAAAACAATTTCAAAGATGGCATTAGTACATCCTTGCCTTCAATAATTATTCTAAATGTTAGTGGATTGAAATCTCCAATCAAAGGCAGAGTGGATAAAAAGTAAGATCCAACTGTATGCTGCCTACAAGCAACTCTTCAGGTTTAAGAACACACATAGGCTGAAAGAGATGGCAAAATAGATTCCACACAAGTGGAAACCAAAAGAAAACAGAAGCCCCTATACTTACATCAGAAAAAAGACTTTAAGCCAAAAATGGTAATAAGAGACAAAGATGGTCATATAATAATAAATGGATCAATTAGTCAAGAAGATATAACAATCATAAATATATATGCATCCAACATTGGAGTCTTTAAATTTATTAAGCAAATGTTAACAGATCTGAAAGGAGAAATAGAAAATACAACAATAGTAGGGGACTTCAATACCCCACTCTCAACAATGGATAGACCATCCAGAAAGAAAATCAAGGAAATGCTGGATTTGAACCATACTTTAGACCAAATGGAAATAACAGACACATACACTCCATCCAAAAGCAGCAGAATAAATATTCTTCTCAAATGCACACAAAACATTCTCCAGGATAGATCAAATGATAGGTCATAAAACAAGTCTTAGCAAATTTAAGAAGATTGAAATCCCAAGTGTCTTTTCTGACCACAATGGTACAAAACCAGAAATCAATAGTAGGAGGAAACTGGGAAATTTACAAATATGTGGACATTAAGCAAGTACACCTGAATAACCAATAACCAGTGGACCAAAGAAGAAATCAAAGGTAAACCAAGAAATATCCCTAAAGAGACAAAAATGGAATCCCAACATGTCAAAACCTATGGGATGCTGCAAAAGCAGTTTTAAGAGGGAAGTTTATGGCAATAAATGCCTACAGAAACAACTCAAATAAACAACCTCATTTTAATTCTCAAGGAACTAGAAATAGAAAAACAAACTAAGCCCAAAGTTAGTAGAAGGAAGGAAATGGAGACCAGAGCAAAAATAAATAAAACAAATACCAGAGAAATAACAAAAGATCAATGAAACTAAGAGCTGGTATTTTTTTGTAATGATGAAAAAAATTGACAAAAGTTTAGCTAGACTAACTCAGAATAAAAGAGATAGAACTCAAATGAAATCATAAATGAAAGAGACATTACAACTGATACCACAGAAATACAAAGGATCATGAGAGAATACCATGAATAATTATACACCAACAAACTGGATAACCTAGAAGAAATGGATAAATTCCTAGAAACATACAAGCTACCAAGACTGAATCATGAAGAAATACAAATCCGAAGAAACTAAAAAAGAGTAAGGAGATTGAATCAGTAATCAAAAACCTCCCAACACAGAAAACTCTAGAACGAAACATTTAAAGAATTAACCCTGGGGTACCTGGGTGGCTCAGTCCATTGAGTGTCTGACTCTTGATTTTGGCTCAGATCTCGATATGAGGGTCTTGAGATCAAGCCCTGTGTTGGGCTCCCAGCTCAGTGGGGAGTCTGCTTGAAGATTCTCTTCCTCTGCCCTTCCCTCTGCTTGTGCATGCACACTCTCCCTTTCTAATAAATAAATAAATCTTTTTTTAAAAAAAGAAGAATTAACCCCAATCCTTCCCAAACTCTTCCAAAAAATTGGGAAGGAGGGAACACTCCCAAACTCATTTTACAAAGCCAGCATTACCCTGATACCAAGACCAGATAAGGATATCACAAGAAAAATAAAATATAGGCTAATAACCCTAATGAACACAGATGCAAAAATTCTCAACAAAATACTAACAAACCAAATTCAACAGCACATTAAAAGGATCATACACCCTGATCAAGTGGGATTTGTCCCTGAGATTCAAAGATTATTCAATATACACAAATCAATAAATGTAATATACCACATTAATAGAAAAATAAAAATCATATGACCAGGGCGCCTGGGTGGCTCAGTTGGTTAAGTGTCTGCCTTCAGCTTGGGTCATGATCTCAGGGTCCTGGGATCGAGCCCTGCATCGGGCTCCCTGCTCAGCGGGGAGTCTGCCTATGCTCCTCTCTCTGCTCGTGCTCTCTCTCTCTCTCAAATAAATAAATAAAATCTTAAAAAAAAATCATATGACCCTCTCAATAGATGTAGAAAAAGCATTTGATAAAATACAAAATCCTTTCATGATAAAAATTCTCACAAATTGGGTATAGAATGAAGATACTTCAACACAGTAAGGCCATACATGACAAGCCCACAGCTAACATCATACTCAGTGGTGAAACGTTGAAAGCTTCTTCTCTAACATTAGGAACAGGACAAGGATGCTTACTCTCTTCACTTCTATTCAACATAGTACTGGAAGTCCTAGCCAGAGCAATCAGGCAAGAAAAGTAAATAAAAACATCCAAATAGTAAAGGGAAAAGTAAAGTAGACTTTGTTTGTAGATGGTGTGATCTTGCATACAGAGAATTGTCAAGACTCCACCAAAACACTGCTGGAACTAATCAATGGATTCAGTAAAGTTGCAGGATACAAAAATCAACATCCAGGAAACAGTTGTGTTTCTATACACTAACAACAAAACATCTAAAAAAGAGCCTGGCGTGCTGCAGAGGAATGGCTGCTGGTCTGCGGTAGGTTCAGGCCCCCAGCTCATTGGTGGCTCCCGTGCTCTGCTTCTCCCCACTGAGCTGCTGCCTGGTGAAAAGGAAGCCATTGCACTCCGGGTCAACAGCAACACAAAAGTTAATGTTGAAAATAAGGCGAAGATCAGTATGGCAGGTGCAGAGCACGTGCCTCTGGCCATGACTGTGACCTTCAAGCCCGGGCTGAGGGCAAGAACAGCTCTCGGAAACACTGGTAACAAAGTCAGTGAACAACCACAGGCCAAACTGCCTCTGAAAAAAAGGAAGCAAAAGCTTTGGTTCCTGGAAAAGTTATTGCTAAAAAAAATACCTAAACCTCTGGAAAAGGCGCCCGAGCCTGTGCCTGAACCAGAGCCAGAACCTTGAGCCCGTTAAAGAAGAAAAACTTACGCCTGAGACGATTTCGACTGATACTCCCTCTCCGAGCCCAGTGGAAACATCTGGATGTACCCCTGCAGAATAATATCTGTGTCAGGCATTCTCTGATGTAATTCTTGCAGTGAATGATGTGGATGCAGAAGATGGAGCTGATCCAAACCTTTGTAGTGAATTATGTGAAAGGTACTTATGCTGGTCTGAGACAACTTGAGGAAGAGCAAGCAGTCAGACCAAAATACCTATTGGGTCATGAAGTCACCGGAAACATGAAAGCCATCCTTATGGACTGGCTAGCACAGGTTCAAATGAAATTCAGGTTACTGCAGGAGACCATGTACATGACAGTTTCCATTATTGATTGGTTCATGCAGAATAATTGTGTGCCCAAGAAGATGCTTCAGCTGGTTGTGGTCACTGCCATGTTTATTGCAAGCAAATATGAAGAAATGTACCCTCCAGAAATTGGTGACTTTGCCTTCGTGACTGACAACACTTACACTGAGCACCAAATCAGACAGATAGAAATGAAGATTCTAAGATCTTTAAAGTTTGGTCTGGGCCACCCTCTACCCTTGCATTTCCTTTGGAGAGCATCTAAGATTGGAGAGGTTGATGTTGAGCAACATACTTTGGCCAAATACCTGATGGAACGAACTATGTTGGACTACAATATGGTGCACTTTCCTCCTTCTCAGATTGCAGCAGGAGCTTTTAGCCTAGCACTGAAAATTCTCGATAACGATGAATGAACACCAACTCTACAGCATTATCTGTCATACACTGAAGAATCCCTTCTAAATGTTAGGCAACACTTGGCTAAGAATATAGTCATGGTGAATCGCGGGCTTACAAAGCCCATGACTATCAAGAACAAGCATGCCACATCTAAGCATGCTAAGGTCAGCACTCTGGCACAGTTAAATTCTGCACTAGTTCAAGATTTAGCCAAGGCTGTGGCAAAGGTGTAACTTGTAAACATGAGTTGGAGTGCTATAGTAACTGCAAATAAAATTGGCACCATGTGCCATCTGTACATATTATATGTTACCTTTACTTTTAATGAAATTTGTGGTCCCTTTTACTTCTTATACCTTCAAAAACAAAAACAAATCTAAAAAAGAAATAAAACAATCCCATTCACGATAGCATCAAAAATAATAAAATACTTAGGAAGAAATTTAACCAAGGCGGTGAAATATCTGTACACTGACAACTACAAGAATTGGATGAAAGAAATTGAAAAAGATAAAAACAAATGGAAAGGTATCTCATGTTCTGTATCAAGAGAATTAGTATTGTTAAAAATGTCCATATTACCCAAAGCCATCTATATATTCAGTGCAATCCTTATCAAAATGCCAAAGACATTTTTCATAGAAATAGAATAAACAATTCTAAAATTTGTATGGAGCCGCAAAAGATCCAGAATAGCCAAAGCAATCCTAAGAAACAACAAAGCCAGAGGCAAACTATGCTACAAAGTTATAGTAATCAAAACAGTATGGTGCTGGCATAAAAACAGACACATGGACCAATTAAACAGAATTGAGGGCCTAGAGATAAATCCCCACATATGGGGTCAACTAATATTTACCAAGGGAGCCAAGAATACTCAATGGGGGGAAAGGATAGTCTCTTCAATAAGTGGTGCTAGAAAAACTGGATAACCACATAAGAAGAATGAAATTCTTCTATATTACACTACTTACAAAGATGAACTTGAAATGAATTAAAGACTTAAACATAAGACCTGAAACCAGAAAACTCCCACAGGAAAACCTAAGAAGAAAATTCCTTGACATTGGTCTTGGCAGTGATTTCCTGGAAATGACACCAAAACCACAAACAACAAAAGCAAAAATTAATAAGTAGGACTACATCAAACCAAAAAGCTTCTACACAGTGAAGGAAACAACAAACAAAATGAGAAGGCAACCTACTGAACGGGGTAAAATGTTTGCAAATCATACATTGGATAAGGGGTTAATATCCAAAACATAGAACTCCTACAACTCAATAGCATAATCAAGCAATCCAATTAAAAATTGGGCAGAGGAATAGACAACTTTCCAACGAAGACTACAAATGGCCAACAGGTACATGAAAAGGTGCTCAACATCACTCATCATCAGGGAAATGCAAATCAAAATCACAATGAGATGTCATCTCACACCTGTTAGAATGGCTAGTATCAAAAAGATAAGAGATAACAAGTGTTGGCAAGAATGTGGAGAAAAGGGACCCCTTGTGCAGTGTTGGTGGAAATGTAAATTGGTGCAGCCACTATGGAAGACAATATGCAGTTTCCTCAAAAAATTAAAAATTAAAAATAGAACTACCCTATGATCCAGCAGTCCCACTTCTGGGTATGTATCCAAAAAAATTGAAATTAGATCTCATAGAGATGTCTGCACTCCCATGTTCACTGCAGCATTATTTCACAAGAGCCGAGATGTGGAACAACCTAAGTGCCCAGCAACAGGTGAATGGATAAAGAAGATGATTTATAATTATACAACGGAATATTATTCAGCCATGGGAAAGAAGGAAATTCTGTCATTTGCGACAACCTGGATGAAACTTGAGGGCATAATGCTAAGTGAAATAAATCAGACAAAGAAAGACAAACACTGTATGATCTCACATATATGTGGAATCTATAAAAGTTGAACCCAGAGAAACAGAGTAATGTAGTGGTTACCAGGTACTGGGGTGTGGGGGACATTGAGGGATATTGGTCAAAGTATATACAAATTTACAGTTACGAGATGAACAAGTTCTGGGGATCTAAGGTACAGAATGGGATTATGGCTAATCCTGTATTATATACTTGAATGTTGCTAAGAGACTAAATCTTAAATGTTCTCACCCCCCAAAAATCAATGGTAATTAAGGGACAGGACAGAAATGTTAGCTAATGATATAGTGGTAATCATTTTGCAATATATAAAAGTATTAAATCAACCCTTTGTCCATTGTACAGATTATTGAGGTTTAGGAATCCAGATCTTTTGTAACCACCATTGAAATTGATTCGGTGGAATTTCATTAATGTATGCCAAAATCACTGGGTAAAAGGCTATTGGAGAAAATGAGATTCGTACGGTCCCAGAGTATCCCCCAAATGTGACTTACTATTTACAAAAGTAAAATGAAGCTTTTACATTTATAACAGAGAAATCTGGTGATCAAACTTAAAACCGCCAATAACAGGACAAACTGAGAGTACCTACCCCCTAATGCAATGCACTGAGGACACAAAGTCACCTGTACATAGACGATAGAGTAAATAATAGTTCTGTATCAGTGTTAAATTTCTTGGATTTGTTCATTGCCTTGTGGTTATATAGGTAAAAGTTGTTCTTTGGAAAAACATTATTTGGTGAATGATCACGGTGTAATGCTTTAAATATCTTACAATTTTATTGGTCAATTATACCTCAATAAAGCTGAAGAAACATTATTAATAATTTATATTTATTTATAATTATATAATTATATTTATATATATAATTATATAATTATATAATTATATAAATTATATTTATATTAAATTTATATTTATTTATAAATATAAATAAATGAAAGTAAAAATGAGCATGAATTGGGTTTGTTTCAGGTGCTGTCCTCTCCCCCTGTGGCTGACCCCCCGAGAAGAACACATGCCCACACGTCTACCCATTTCCTAGACTGTGCAGATCCTAACTGATGGACCCATTCAGAACAACGGCCAAGACTGAACCGTGAGCATATGTATATATTCACAATCTGATTTGATGACACCTAACTGCAAAGTTAGAGCCTACAAAACGAGTGGAAGTGGGGAAAAAAAAACAAAAACGGTCTCGTACTAGGGCTTCTTTGCCTCTGAGATTCTGTCCCCAACGTGAGGTGACACTCTTGTCTCCTACCAGTGCCATGAGGATCACCATGCCATGAGCAATGGACTCAGTATTCAGTTTTCCCTTCCCAACCCATAAATCATGACACGTTCGGCTCATCACATGCAAAAACACAGAGAATCTCAGCCCCACTGGGGCAGAGCACATCTCTGCTATGTGAATCCACCCTTTAATACGAAGAAGATCAATAACACAGACACCAAGAGAGCTCATTTGTTTTAATAGCCGAGCACAGCTTTATTAGTTCTTCCTAGGAATTGTCCCCCAGGCC
Source organism: Halichoerus grypus (assembly GCF_964656455.1). Lineage (NCBI taxonomy): Eukaryota > Metazoa > Chordata > Mammalia > Carnivora > Phocidae > Halichoerus > Halichoerus grypus. The sequence goes on from NC_135727.1 coordinate 99,663,400, forward strand.
CCCCCCCCAAACTATTCAAATACAACAGCTACAAGTATGCAGATTTCATAAATGCAATATTGCAAAAGCAGGGGAACTAAGAAAAGCCTTCTGAGCCTTGAGATTAAAAGCAATGCTTTATCATGCTCTCAGTACCTGTTACTAAGTGCTAAGTCCTGGAAGCCAGAAGAACTCTGCGGGCAGCTGAAAGCCGGCGGCTTGGGAGAAGAATGGAGTAATGAGGAGCACTCTTACACTCATTTTTCATCTCATAACCAGGGTAACACAGGGCAGGGCAGGGCTCTCTGCTATGGTAACTATGTTGGCATCAAGGTAAAAAAAAAAAACAAAAACCCTGGACACACACTTTCAGAGCAACAGATGAGTCAGTTTTACTTATGCCACAGAGGTTAGAGAAGGCCAAGGTTCTCAGCCGCCTAGAACTGTGGTTCCCCCTCTCGCTCACGCTCTGGTGGAAAGAACTGAGACTGGGAGCACCAGAGCCTGAGTCAGAGTAATAGCACAATAAAAATTTGGTGAATGAATGAACTGATACCTGGGGCGCAGTGTGAACAGGCCGGACCTAAGTCTCTCCGAGTAAAAGCCTTGCTGGGACGTTTTGGGGAGGCAACATGCCCACGGCAAGCCTGACTTGTCAGGAGGGACCCGCAGTGACCTGCATGTCCTGAGAGAACAACCGAGTTCTTACTAGTGCATCCCGGTCCTCTGAATATGCCCACCCAGCATCAGAATTTGCAGCCAGAATCTCAGATTCAATACCACATGTAACCAACATAAAATGAGCATGTGTAAGTCTCCTTCAATTACATTCAATACATACAAGACTAAGGAATCTGGGGTGGAAAGTGACCTGTGTGAGACCCCCACCTCTCCCCTTCCCTTGTGCCTTTTTTGCTTTCTCTCGTTCGCCTCCTGTTCTCTTTCCCCCTGCCCTCCCCTTTTCTCCTAACCCAGTCTTGTGCCCTTCCCCCAGCTTTCTTCTCATTTCTTCCTCATTACCAAAGTTAAGTAGTTCTAAATATCTGTGGCTCCACAGGGTAGGGCAAATAAAGCTATTTTTAGTTTCCAGAAATAAGAGTGGTTCTAAGAAAAAAAAAACAAACAAAAAAACCCTGTTTCTGGCCACACTAACAGTGATTTAGAGACTCTTGAACTCATGGATATCTAGAACATTCTACTGGGTGTGAATCCAATACCTACACAGTAAGCTGAGGATTTTGGTTTCTAGGACATGAATTTGATGATGATGATGATGATGATGATGATGATGATGATGATGATGTAACAAGAAACCAGTAGTCACACAAATAAGAGCCATTTTTGTGTGTGTATTTAAATAAAACAAGGGGTAGATGCTATTTAAAGCAGCTGGGCATATCAGATACATACTTGGCCTAATTCTTAGTTTAAGGCTTTAAATTATTTCTATCTGGGCCTTGTATGGTTCTAAATGTCTTTTCATTCATTCATTCAACAAACTTTCACCGAGTATCCACTCTGCCAAGCATCATTGTAAATGCCGAGTGATACATTAATTAGCAAAGCTAAGCTGGAGACTGCTCCGATAGCCATCCTGTCCCTCTTAAGTGTACAATCCTTCTCGGCATATATTATCTACTAAATATTTGGAAGAGTTCATTCACTATGACAACAATGATAACAAAGATAACACAAGATGGAAAATGAATGGCCACTCCCTGGATTGTTGCTTTTTTGGGGGAGTATATGAACCTACTTCCAGGTGGCCTGGTATCACAGAAAGACCACCAAACCTGGGGCCGCATGGACTAGATCTGGTCCACGCTTCATAATCTTCGGGAAGTTACCTCACCATTTTGAGTCCCTATTTTTTTTTAAATCCTAAACACTGAGTCCAGGAACCCTTGCCCTACCTTTCTCTGGCATTATTGTGAGTAAAACATGAAATCAAGTTTGTAAAAGTGTTCTGAAAACCATAAAGCCCCATACAAATGCAAATTATCACTATCAAACAATCTTTAACACTCCTTTCGGGGAAAACCTTCCCCTTATAGTTTCATTTTCTCTCTTTTTTTAAGGGGGGAATTTACATGATCAACTAGCATTATTGGGTTAGGTACTTGGCGGCATAACCCACATTGATCTCCCGGGAAGAGACCAGTTAGAAGTTTTCCTTGTTGAAAATGAAATGCACTCCCCGGGGGCCAGACTCAGAGTTGGAGATGCACTGTTTACTGAGGGTTTCAGCCAAGGCTTCAGGTCCGCAGAGGAAAACTCCTATTCTGGTACTTTGGGGGAAAGAAAGGAAAAATAAAACAGTGTCAGGCTTTTGGATGAGACAGACTACAAAGCACGTGAGGGCATTTCCTCTTGATTTTAGGCTCTAGGGCAGAGTCCCCCTGCTCCTTTGTCTTTTCCACTACAGGCAGTGTTCAGATTACCCTGTGGGAGAGTGGTTCAGCCCTGTTTGTGGGGACAGCTGCAAAAGGCAGTTGACTTCCCTGGGAAATAGCCCTCAAGGAGAGTTTATAGAAACCTCTGCCATGGAGAAAATGGTGGTGAAGTGGTGAGTCTGTGGACTAGTTCCCTTCAGGGCTCTATATCCCCAAACCCTCTCCAGCATCTAGAAATCAGGAACAAATCTGCTTTTGGTTCACCGACCCTGACAACAGCTGGGTGGGGCTTGATCCTCTCTGTTTTAAAGCCTAGTTCCTCAAGGTGTGGTCCCAGACCAGTAGCCTCCTACTCAGCTTTTTAAGAATGTAGAGTCTCAGGGCGCCTGGGTGGCTCAGTCGGTTAAGCTTCTGCCTTCGGCTTAGGTCATGATCTCAGGGTCCTGGGACTGAGCCCCACTCAGTGGGGAGTCTGCTTCTCCTTCTCCCTCTGCTCCTCCCCCTGATCATGCTCGCTCTCTCTCTCTCAAATAAATAAATAAATAAAATCTTTTAAAAAAAAAAAAAGAATGTAGATTCTCAGGTTCCACCCAAGACCTACTAAATCAGCATTTGCATTGTGAAAGGATCCCCAAGTAATTCATATGTTCATTAAAGGATAAAAAGCAGAGGCGTGAAGGGTATATTTGTGGTGATTTCTTGAGTCTATCATGTGTTCTAGCAAGAGAAAGGATCCCCTCAAACTTCCAGAATGGGTAAAGCTTTAATGAAGGCAGAAAGGAACTTAGGATGTTTGGCAACTTAGGATTTTAGACCCAAAAACTAAAACTGAAAGTGGAGACGGTATCTCCTTCATGATAAAAGTCTAAATCATATTGAATTAAAAGAAGTAGATACGCCAGTGAGATTTAGGAGCTGAAAGAAAAGAACTGAGTTATGGCCCCACTTGGGAGGAGCAGGGTTCAGAAAGGCAGAAGTGGGGGGCACCCCGAGCATCTTTGTTTATAATAACTCTCCAGGTAATTTTGCTGTGATCTAAAGCCTCCCTCGTAAATTCATAGGTATCTAGAGCCTTTTATTGGGTGTGAATATAGTAATCTAGGTATTTTAGTTTTTGGAATATACAAATCTAGCTGTGTTTGGGAGCTGCCGCTTTCGGCAGACCGTGAGCCTCAAGAACACCTTGGTGGGGGACTCCTTACTTTGGGTGTTGACTTGCAATTGTCTTGAATTCGTTATCCCAGTTGGGCCGTCCATACAAGGTCTTTTGTTTCAGGCCTGTGATCACATCTTTCTCCTCATCATGGTGCACAGCAAAGTGATTGGCCTGTGGGAAAGGACATGAATTCACAAAAAGAGACATTCTGTAAGAAAAACACAGCTATTTTTACGTATCTCACAAGCCAAGCTCTCACTACCCATTCTAACCATATATATATTTGAAGGCTAGAAGGTATACAAAGATGAACAAACTGGGTCTCCTCGGGCAATTTATAATCTAGAAGGGCAGACCTTGAAGTGTGAACGTGAATAATCCTATTTGTAGAATAGGGTATCATGAATGCCGCAGGAGAGGCACAAATATCTGAGAGCAAGGGAGGGAAGTGGGATGGGAGGATATGGGAAGATTGCAGGTTGGCAACACTTGGCGTCGGGCGTTGAAGGTGTGGGTAGGATTTAAATTCTGTCTCACTGTTTTTCTCTCTGTTCTACATGTGACTTTCTCTCTTCACCCTAATAGACTCCCACTCCTTTAGGAGAATCGCTAAGAACTAAAACAACCACAGATTAAAGTGCACTCATATAGTGGCAACATAATGAGACAACAAATCAACCCTAAAGCTAGTCTGTGTGTGTGTGTGTGTGTGTGTGTGTGTGTGTGTGTACATAGTCACATGTTGTTTTCTGCTACCGTTCTAGGGGGCCTCGGTTCAAACAACAGATATTTTTCATAAAAGTGGTGAATTAAATTTATTTAAAACTTGAATCAGATTTTAAATTCACCGGCCAGGGGATGGATGATGGGGATGGAGGAGGTTAAGAAGGGTGACCACTGTGGTTTAATAATCCTGTAGGGACCCGTTTTGTAAAGCAAAACAGTTATTTTTCAATGCAAATAAATTTCTCATTTAAAAAACTGTGTCTGGCTTTTTAAATAATAAAACTGCAAAGTAATTTATATTTTATAGATTTTCCCCCTGGGTTTCATTTTTTATCAATATTTGTTGTTGTTTTGTTTTTAAATTGCAGAAATGGCTCTTAAAATCCCTTTTTCTGGAGCAGCAATGTTCATGGTCATAGGTTCCTGTATCTACATGCAATAAGACTCTTCTAAGACTTGGAGGACCTATGATAAACAGTACACAAAAACCCAAAAGAAGAGTCAGTTTTCACAATCCAAGGTGTGTGTGAAAGATGCCTGGGGTGGAGGAGGCAATGAGTGGCTGTGGACAGCTGAGACACCAGCCAGGGGCAGGCAGAGGCTTTTGCCTTAGCTCCTCACACAGGGGGAGCTCATGCTGCTTCTGCTGCTTCCAGGCCAAATCACTGATGTTTGCTTATTTAGAAAGATTTTAGGGGCGCCTGGGTGGCTCAGTTGGTTAAGCGTCTGCCTTTGGCTCAGGTCATGATCCCAGGGTCCTGGGATCGAGCCCCCCATCGGGCTCCCTGCTTGGCGGGGAGTGTGCTTCTCCCTCTGCCTCTCCCCTTGGCTTGTGCTCTCTCTCAAATAAATAAAATCTTTTAAAAAAAAAAAAAAGGAAAGATTTTACCTCCTAGGAATCATTAACTTGTTTCAGAGTTTCTCAGTCTGAGCACTTTTGACGTTTGAGGCCAGATAATTCTTTGTTGGGGGGGGGGTTGCTGTCTTATAAATTGTAGAATGTTTTCATTGTTAAATGTCCCTGGAGGGAGGGCTGTGTGTGTGTGTGCATATAATGTGTTATGTATTATGCATTATGTTACATTACACACACATATACATACATATGTATATGTTATATACATATATACATATACACATATGCACACATATATCATTTTCATTAAATACATTTTGATTTATTTATAAATGATAATCATGAACTAGTGGGAGTTGCTAAGAGTGCAGGCTCTGGAACATTCTACCCCTGCCTCTTACTAGTTGGGTGCCCTTGGACAAATGACCCAACCTATTCTGGGCTTTGGCTTTCTTATCAGTAAAGTGTGGATAATAATAGTAGCTGCTTCATAGGGTTGTTGTAAAGGATTGAATTAGACAATCTATGTAAACACTAATAAAAATACCTAGCACATGGTATATGCTTAATAACTATGAGCAGTTATTATTACTACTTACTAAATGTATTGTGTATATTGTAAAATACACATAAACATAAAATTAAAGGAATGTGTGTGTGTGTGTAGAGATACAAAGATAGAGGTAGAGATAGAGAGAGAGGCATAAAGAGAGGGAGAAAGGCAGCTAATATTTTCTTCCCATTACCCTGTGGATCGTCTTGTCCAGCTGGTTCGAGACCCCTGGTAGGAGCATGACTCTAATAAGGCCAAAGGCATGGCTCTTATTCCCTTGTGGGCTCCTTAGGTTCCGCAGATAGGAGCTTTGAATCTAGTCTCAGGAGTCTGAACATGTGGGGACACTGAGTGAGAGTGAACGGGCCGGATCACCCAATTCCATCAACTGTTCTTGGTAAAAACAGTACACAAAACACTCCGATAACCAAAGGGTAGTCAGGCAGCCCCGGGCACTGTGGGGAGGACCCGGGAGCTGGGATCTCGCCCTCACCTGAGACTCATCCCAGCCCGTGAGATAGATGTTATAGCTGAGGAAGCCGGCGTTGTTCCTCTCCTGCATCTGGGTCTCTAGAAGCTGCAGCAAGTCCGCAAACCACTCAAAGGCGTGTGTGTCCCGGCACAGCCAGTAGAAGTAGATCTGCGAGAACAACAGAGCATGAGACAGAGTCTATGTAAACGGGCCTCATGGGAATTGACATATGGATTTCTACCCTCCCCTCCCACCAACTTTTGCCTCCTGCTCAGAACGCCTAGAAACAGGTTTTCAGAAAGCTCTGGACATTTCACAAGCCAGCTCACATGAACCTGCACAGGCCTTCACCCTGTGGGGCAGTAAATAAAGAGCTTGGTCTCAGAAATGCATGGCTGAGGAAAACAACATTAGCGCACCACTTTCCCTCCAGGTCTGCTCTTGCCCACCTCAGGTCCCTGGCTTCCTTTGTACCTCCTCTCAGAAAGACCAGTGGGATCCAGGCTAAGGGGGCGACCACAGGACTACTTCGCTGCCTACTATGCTGGACATTCCTGAGTTGCCAGGAAAAAAGCCGCTCTCCCCATACCTCCTCCATATAGTAAAGAGAGAAAGGGGAGAATAAAAAGTCAACATATGTTCAATGTCCCTATTCGAGGTTATCTCTAAAGTTATTCGAATGACTCACATTTTATGCAAGATGTCCTTTATCGGGCAATGAAACCAAATTTACATGTGACCAAAAAATGCCCTGGGAATTAATTCTGAGGAGATACCCATAAGATACTATGCTGAGGGAAATAAGTCAATCAGAGAAAGACATGTATCGTATGATCTCACTGATATGAGGAATTCTTAATCTCAGGACACAAACTGAGGGTTGCTGGAGTGGGGGATGGGGTGGGAGGGATGGGGTGGCTGGGTGATAGACACTGGGGAGGGTATGTGCTATGGTGAGCACTGTGAATTGTGCAAGACTGTTGAATCACAGATCTGTACCTCTGAAACAAATAATACATTATATGTTAAAAAAAAAGAAAAGAAAAAAAGAAAAGGAAGATAGCAGGAAGGGAAGAATGAAGGGGGGGAAATCGGAGGGGGAGACGAACCATGAGAGACTATGGACTCTGAGAAACAAACTGAGGGTTCTAGAGGGGAGGGGAGTGGGGGGATGGGTTAGCTCGGTGATGGGTATTGAGTAGGGCATGTATTGAATGGAGCACTGGGTGTAATACACAATGAATCATGGAACACTACATCGAAAACTAATGATGTAATGTATGGTGATTAACATGACATAATAAAATAATTTTTTTTTTAAAAAGAAAGTAAGTAAAAGTTTCATGAAAGGACGTGTCTCCTGCCCTCTCCTTGCAAAAAAAATAAAGTACTGGGGGACTGGAAAAGGAATCAATCTCAATATCTAATAAAGGATGATAGAAAAATTATTCTGTATCCTCTCCATGGAACACAAAGGAATCATTAAAAAGGATCATCATAAAGCCTGTGACAACACTGAAAAAACACTATGTTTTTTTTGAAAGCAGGCCATGAAAGTATACATACTCAATATTTACAACTTTCAAAGAGTATGAGAAAATATTGGAAGAGAATCCACAAAAAGGGCAGCTGCTGAGTTGGGGTTGTCAACACTTTCTGTCCCCACTTCCTTTCTTCCCAATTTCTTCTAACGCTATACAAGTGCAGTATATTACTTGCAGTAATAGACCTGCTTATATACAAGCACATGTGACTTATCAAATAGCCCTTTTATGAGAAGTCTGTCTCTCTGAAACCACCAGGAACTTGTCTCCACTTCCTTTGGTCCCCCCCAGTCTCTGCCCCGAAGGCTCTCTCACGCTTCACTCAGCAGAGTGCGGTGACAGCCCCAAGCAAGCCCCCTGAAAAAATGAAGGGACTTACCTTTTGGAGCCTCAGATTGGTGGCATTGTTGCAATATTTATACCAGACGGACTTGAGAATGGATGCAAAGGGTGTGACCCCGATCCCTGCTCCCACTAACATCACCACCTCGTAACTGAACACATCTTCACTGGCTGTGCCAAAGGGCCCATCCACAGCTATCCTGGAGGGAAGCGTGTGAGGAGGTGGTTAGAGAGCTACCTTGCACTGCAGAGTAGGATGGGGCACAGCGTATTACTGGGGGTGTGCAATATGTCACATCAAACTGGGACAATGTATCTCTGGGGCACTTTCTTCTATGAAATAGCTTTCAAGTAACCCACCTGGTGTCGACATAGTGGTTGGAAGTAAGAAGAGGAAGTTTTAGCTAACTGAAAACATTTGGTAACTCTCAGGGGTACTTTTTTCATCTCTCCACCCTTTCACCTGCCACACACACACTCACACACACTCACACACACTCACACACACTCACACACACTCACACACACTCACACACACATACACCTGTACCTCTTGCCAGGGCATCCCACAGTTGAAATTCCTGCTCACATTGCACACTGAAATAAAGTGAGAATTTTCTGTCATAGCATCTTGTAAATTTAATATCTTCACTTTTCATTTGTCTATTCATTGAGTCAATCAATAAGCTTTTCTTTAGCATCTACTAAGTGCCTGGCACCATCTCAAACATGTGGGAAGAAGGGGGCAAAGCGAATAATTTTTGGCCTTTACCCTCAAATGACATATGTCAATTAAATTTTAAGAATATCTTTGATACACTATAACTTTGTTTGTTAGAAAAGTTAATACACCTTGGCCTTGACTCTTACGTATTTAAAGGAATTTGGGAATATTCATTATTAATATTTGATTCAAATACTTTATACTTCACACAAGATTTATTAGTATATGCCTAAACGTACCACATACATAAAATGGGGAACACCGAGATAGCTACCTATATTTGTAGAACTTGTGTGTTTGCTCAGACCCAGGAGACAGTGCAGTGAGAGATGGGAAAAGGGGAGCTATTTGGTGACATTTTTCCTGAACTCGTACACTTCTGTAAATATGCGCTTTGCACTTACTTAGGTAGTTTCCAAGCATCCTGAAACTCCTGCTTATCACAGCCACAAGCATTGAAAAGTCCTTCCGTCCAGTCCCCAACGATACGAATATGGATGCTAAAGAAGTCTTCCTCAGGGGCGGAGGTCAGTGTGAAAGGGTGCCACTCCAGCCTGGACACCTTGGGGCACTTGACAAAAATGTATTGTCCCACCTCCATCTTGAATCCCTTCTTCTTCATCTGTAGCTCAATGGTTTTGAAAGGGTGAGTGACCACCTACGGAACAAAACGTGTCTCTGGAAACTACACTTTCCCCAAATACTTGCCTTTTCAGTGTCCACATGGACAAAAGGCTGAGCTAAGATGCCCTACCCACATCCCCTCTTCAGGCCCAACGAGGCATTTCCTCGAGCAGATGCATCTCTCGTGGCGACTTGCCCTCAGCTGGAGCCCACGGCCTGCCAACTCCCAGACATCATCCCGACCCCCGCACTCCCTGTAGGATGAGCTGAGGCTGCAGCAGCAACTGAATGAGGCTCATTCATCTCCTCCCTGATTCTGACCATCTTTCTTTTTACAGGTTCATCTTCTGAGAACATGCCCCAGTCAACCTTCTGTCTGCAATTCTCTGTCTCAGAGTCTTTGCCAGGGAGTCCAGCCTAAGACACCAGCCTACTGTGATATTTTTTTCTCCAAGAAGTCAAGGCATGTGCTAGCAACAGAAAGAAGAGATGGCTGCTTGCTCAGCCTTCCTGTCTCCCCAGAGGATCATCGAGAGCCTTGGCAGCTGGATAGAAGAAGGACACCCTATTGGCTGGCTATATAGCAACATCCCCCAAACCAAGCTGCGTGTACTGGTCTATCTTTGTCCTGAGTCACACCTTGAATCTGCCTGATTGCATGCATTGTGTTTACATTTCTACCTACCTGGGAAGTATACCATCGGTCTCTCCCAAAGCCAGCCCCCCCCCATTGCTTTCCTCATTCTCCGTGTGTACAAGTGTTCGTCATAGCTTTGTTTAGAACAGCAAACAATTGGAAACAGTCCAAACATCCATCAGCTGGTGAGGTGGTAAATAATTTTAAGAAACAAAGCAGCACAATGAAAAACTGTCATTACAATACAGACAGCAATACACTGTTTCTGGGACAATTCCTGAGATACCCAGGACTTTCTATGTACAACTGAAAAACAAACCAAGGGACATCAGGGCAATGAAAAATCAACAGAAACAAAATAGCATCTCCCTAAATGTTGACTGATAGTGTCAAGCTTTTCTTTCCGTGAGTGAGGAGGGGTAAGACGGGCAACCCTTTCTATAAATATTGCCAAGCATTTCCCAAACCTGTGATTTCACTCCATCTTAAATGATAAAAGCAGTACCCAACGTCCTTCCATCACGGAAATAAAGACTCCTAAAGCTTCATTTTGGAAAACAAAAAAATAAAAATCGACAAAAATTATTTTGAAAGTGATGTTCACCATGTGGCAATTTTGTATGGTGAAAACATTCTTTTCCCCCTTTTGCAATTTTGCTGCCACAGGTGAAATCGGGATTAAACTAAATAAAATGCACTAGCAGAATTGACATCAGCATACTTTTGGATGACACCTTGTTTCTTTTTTTTTTTTTTGAGAAGAAAATGAATATCTGTTTTTATGAGAAGAAAATGAGTATCTATTTTCTCCACAGGAAAACAGATTTGCCTTTAAAATACGTTCAAGGGAAATGCTTGCCTGCTTAGTCAGGTCTAGCCTAGTAAGGGAAATTCTGTGGCAGCCTTTTTTGCTCTTCTGTGGGCTTTTTCTTCTAATACAGTATAAGTATCATAAAAGGAGAACTACTGTAGCTTCCTATATTTCAAGATTTCCAGTGCCAGCTGGACTGACTTTCCTCTGGCCTTCCACAGATGCCAAGAAAGAAAAGCTAGGGTGGAGGGCAGGAAGAATTCATGCATTTTGCAAGAATAGCCCATACCAGGGTTTTAGTAAACACTTTTTGAACTGTATTGAGTTGAATTCAATTTTATTTGATAAAACTAGTTTTGTCTCTTGTTTCCTGAAACTATAACCAGGAGTTTCTATTTCTATTTATTGAGTTGGATATTTATTTAGTTAGTAATGAGAAGCAGCACAGAAGCGTCGGGGGGGGGGGGGCGGGCAGCTACCATATACCTGGAGTCAACAGACTCGATTCTAGATGCAGTTTAGTTACTAACCTCCTTGAGACTTTGGGTCCTCCAACTCTGATATTCTGTGATTACATACACAGCACAGAAAAGCAGGTAAAGGGAGACCTGGAAAACTACCTCAACCTCAATCAGACCTGCCCTTGGCTCCCTGGTTCTTTTGGCATCTGAGTATTTTAAGGCTCAGTGTGTACCCTTTTGAACTCATGTGCTTTGCTTCTTCACTCTAACCTGCTCACATTCATCACAGTATGCTCCTCCTCTCTCTCTCTCTCCACACACACACACACACACACACACACCGAGAAAGAGAGAGAGAGAGAGAGAGAGAGAGAGAGAGAGAGATTCATGTACACAAAACCGTCAGCTTCATTTTTCAACAGAAAATGTTAACTTGTACTTGCCCCAGTTAAAAGGTCCAACCATTTGATTATCAGGCTAAGTATACTGACTGAATTCAACTGTAGGTCTTCTCTCTGCTCTACATTTAATCAAAAGAAACCGAGTGAAAGACAGCTCTGACCAATGCTACAGAGAACTTGGGTAAACTTGTCCATGATATAGTTAGATGTTACTAGTAATTCCTAAACCAGACAATACCTTGGTGATGACCACCTTCTGTTGAGATCGCCAAAACCGTACCAACCTCTCACAGAGATACAGAAACATGGGACCCACTATCCATTTCCACGTCTGTAATCAGAACAAAAAATGAAAACAGGATGTATTAAGGGGTAATAGCTAATGTAAGATTAATGGGAATAAAACATTTTAGAAGTCAAGTTAATCTTTGTAGGCTTGTTTAAATATATATATATTTTTTAAGATTTTATTTATTTATTTGACAGAGAGAGACACAGCGAGAGAGGGAACACAAGCAGGGGGAGTGGGAGAGGGAGAAGCAGGCTTCCCACCGAGCAGGGAGCTTGATGCGGGGCTCGATCCTAGGACCCTGGGATCATGACGCTTAACCGACTGAGCCACCCAGGCGCCCCTGTAGGCGTGTTTAAATATCTGATATCCGATTCGTAAATTTCTCATACAACAGAATGCATGAAAAGTACCGAAAGTTAAAATAAAGTTTTGAGCCAGTAGAAATGAGCATTCTCCTTTGGCCACCCCGGGGAACTTTATCTACAGTATAAGACTCTCCCAAGAGGAACTGCCCACAAGAATGGGATTTCCTCCCGGTGTTGCAACAGCAGTTGCTGTAACCCTACAGCAGAGCAAGATTAGTTTCAGAATTAACATTTCTCTTAAGGATAGCATTTCAACAACCCCATATGTTTTTTAATGCAACATTGCAGCTGCTTTCTCTCAACTATGTAGTCAAAGCTTAATCTTTTGCAAGATAAAAAATTTCATGCAAGAATTTAGCTGTTTCTCCAATATCCTGGTAAGTTCTAGGAGCTATGCAATGCACCTGCTGAAGAGGGACAAGCCCAAAGATTTTCAGATTTCTTTAGATTCCTCTCTCATCAGAATCTTCAGTGTTTCACAACACTGGAATTACCCTGTAGTATTATTGGCTATATGAAAACCTTTAGGATAAACAGATCCATCCTAGGACTCAGTCAGTTAGGTTCCTAGTTTAATACCTGAAGTAGTAAAGAGCTTTAGGAGGCAATATCATTTAAAGGATGGCATCTCAGAATGGATTTCAAGAAAGAAAAAGAAATCACAAAGGGCTTCCTACAGTCTCACATATGATCTTTCTATTAAACGTTTTGAAAAAACTGTAGATTGGAAGTTGAGAGCACCTGAATGTCCCCACCTTCCGCCAAAGTTGAAGACTATCTGCCCTGAAAGTCGGAAATATTCTGCTGCTGGCCTTTGTTTTCATGGGACAGGTTTTTAAAATAGCACGGCACCATCCATCTATTTCCTGGGCGCCACAATGGGCTCCATCAAATGGAGTGAGGTCTTGGACATCGCCTCTAATCCCAGAAACCCAGAAGCTCCTTTGAGGTAGATGCCTGTTAAGATAGTAGTACCTTGATTCCAGCTGTCTTCAAGGAAATGTGCCTTCCCCTAACCCATAAGAGGACCTGCGATTCAGTTCTTTTTTTTATCCTTTCTATTGATGTGTGCATGTAGTGGGGGCAGTTCATTGATACATCTGGTTGCTTTCATTAATGAGCAAGGATGCTTAAAGATGTTAAGTCCCTGGACAGCAGACTGTGTCTTAGAGGAAGAAAACTCCTATGTTAAGAGAGCAGGAAAAAAGAAAGGAGACAATGGGGTGGGACATTTGCCTTTACATTATACTGTGCTTAAAAAAATACTAATCCTGTTCAGAAGCCCTGTACCAACGTTGATTTTTGCCTAGCTTTATACCAGTGCTTAGCATGGTAACCAATAAGGTACACTGCTTGCTAATGGAGGAAAAGATATGAAGAACATAAGGCCCACTTCTCACTCAATGGAGCGGAGATATTGAGAATACACAAAACGGAACTTTGCAGAGCATGCAAGAGGAGCTCCCAACAGAAGGTGAATATTCTACCATGTTTTCCCTTGGTCATCCTTGCCATCCTCTTACATTGGTACAAACCTGGCTGTCCAGTGTCCTTTATGTGGTGTAGACACAGCCTCCTGATGCTTAAGGGCAGCCCTATATGTTACTTCATAATTTCCTTCCCAGCTTTGAAAGCTGTATAGAAAGTCTTACTTCCTGGTATCTGAAAAGGCTCTTAGCTCCTTATAAGTGATTATCTGAGCTATCCAACTCAGCTTAGAATGGAATCCCTCTGGAAACCATTAACTGGTATTATTGTGGCCCTCACATCCAGAAGAGAAGAGATGGAATTTCTTGAACCCCAACAGCACTTTCAAAAACAATGCTTTTCCAAGTTTTATATCAAGATGTTCATAATAGACCAATGCAATCTTTACCTTTCAAAAAATAATTCTAGACAATAAGTATAGCAGAAAAAAGTAGATACTTATAACATTCTAGCAGTTACATGGCATTCGTAATGGACAGCTCTATGACATTTGTACATATTTCTTACACACAGTTGGAAGATTGTTGGTAATGAAATTGTAATAGTAACAATGAACTGTACATACCATAGGAGGGTTCCCAGAGAACTGTGGGATTGGGCATTGTTCTGATTTTCCCCAGTCTGAGGGGTCTCTGTCACATTGCTCAGGCTTGTGTTCCTTTAAACTCTGTGGGGTCTGCCCACGAACGATTCGCCTGGGGAGGAAATTAAATCCAGACCATTTAGTAGCAAGAAATTAAGTTCTTAGTTTTTAGAGAATCTGGGCATATTTCAAGTATTCTAGTATGGATCCTATACTTTCCACTTAACAGTAATATCTCATTGACCCCTCTGAGTAGATTTGAGGAAGGGAAAGGAAATATGTCTTCTTCAGCAATATAAAAAAACATATGTACAATGACACAAAGAATATGTAGGTTTTGGATCATCAGTACATGTTTTCTTAAAGGGAGCATTTGTGCTTCTGTTTCGAGTATTATTTTCATTTGTAAACAAACAGACAAAAACAGGAAAACTGCAAATCTAACAGAGCAAGTACTTGCCCATACAGTGTCTTTGTGCGAATTACAAAAAGATGCCCCCTCTGTGAGGACAGTCATAGAAGCAAAGAGCCTGGCCAGCAAAGCAGGGGCGAAGTTTACGCCCCATGGACAGGCACCCTGTGTGGTTGACAGCCCATACCATCACACACAGTAGCTCCGAGGCTTAGTCCAAGCGCTTCATTTGTTGTTCCAAAATTGTCTAAAGTAAACCGAAAGGGTTGAAATCAGTTTAAGGAGACTTTGTGGGGATTATGACATTCTCCCAGATATCAACACTAATGGTGCGTCCTTGGAAGCGCTCAGAGCACATTCATTTCGATTCCATACATTTCAATTGAGCAACTGCTAACACACAAGACAATGTGGGTTTACTGGGAACAGAAGAAGGGGGGCACAAAGTCAGGTAAGTAATGTTCCTGACCTCAAGGAACATAAATGGCAGGGTCTTCAGAATATATATGAAGAAGAGACACAGAAGGCCCCCTTTGTAATAGTTCTATGGGGGACCTAAAACTTGTGCCACTGGTATATTCTGTGAATGTTTTAATTCAAGGCTGTTAACCATCCTTTTCTATCCCTAGGCCTTGGGGCAGAGAGTTACCATGTACTGAGCATCTATTATGTGCCAGGCCTGGGGAAAGTTACTCTACACAAATTATCTCAGTTGACCCTCATAACAAGCCTGAATGGTAAGTATTGGCAACCCCATTTGACACATGAGAACACCGAGGCTTAGAGAAACTAGTAACTTAGAAGCAGAATAATTTGGAGAAACCAATTTTGGGCCTGTGTCAGACAGCCTTGGTTTCAAATCCCAGGTCTACCCCTTGCTAGTTTGGTGGCCTTGGGCAAGTTATTTAACTTCTTCTGAACCTCGGTTTCTGCAGTTGTAAAATAGGTATAATAATACCTAACTAAAGGTGTATTTTAGTGATCAATTGGCCTGATGCATAAGATATGTCAACACAAAGTAAGAGTCCAACAAATGATAATTGTCAAAATTCCTAAGTCCCAAGTTCACATGGGGAGTAAGGGAGAGAAAACAAAATTGGATTCTCCCCTCTTCTCAGTGCAAGGACCAGAAGTCAGGAAACCTGGCTTTTAATCCCAGTTCAGCTGCTGCTGCCAAGGCCATGAGACTGTGAGCAATCAGCCAACCAGTGTAAGTGGCAGATTCTCTTCAGATGGAGAGTGGGGCAAATATACCTCGTCTGCCTGCTCCAAAGGTAAATGCATAGTTGTGAAACTATACAAGCATAAAGCGGTGGAAGTACTAAGCTAGAGAGGGGAAGAGATTCATTTTTTGTCTCTAGGATTCCTTGAAACAGCTGGCTTATGATCAAATCCCATTTAAAGATACTCAATTGCTTTAGGAGAGTCAAGAGATTCTTTGCCTACACAGATTCTTCAGTGCTTAGAAAGAGTTGATCAGGGGTCAGAGTCAGCAAGTCAATCAAGAATGCATACAAAGTGGTTGCCCAATGCTGCATCTTCCCACCCTTTCCCCTTTTCACACTCAGGTCTTAGTCACCTCCAGGCCAACTTGGCTCCCAGCACAGTCATTGAACCTTGAGCAGGTGCTCTCTTGATGCTTAGTTATGCGGAGCCCCAAACCCACCAGGGGACTTCCCCAAGCCTACTTTTGTGTGCAGGTGGGAGAAACAGCTGGTGTGAAACAGCATAAAAAGGAAACCTGGTATTAAATAGGATTTCCCATAAGACGAACTGTCCCAACCACACATGCAGGCACTGTGAGTCTCTGTGAGAGTATTTGTCATGGCCTGCCTGAGACCACCTGGGCCCCAATCCCAGCTATGCCACTTACAAACTGGCTGACTTGGGCTACATAGTTTACCTTTGTTAGCTTGTTTCCTTGTCTACAATTTCCCCCAGGAAATGGGGATGTAAGAGGATCTCTACCTAAAAGAAACATTTCATGTCTATAATGAGTGTTCAATAGAAGTGAGCTCTTTAGAAAAAAAAAAAAAGATTTTATTTATTTGACAGAGAGAGAGACACAGCGAGAGAGGGAACACAAGCAGAGGGAGTGGGAGAGGGAGAAGCAGGCTTCCCGCGGAGCAGGGAGCCCGATGCGGGGCTCGATCCCAGGACCCTGGGACCATGACCTGAGCCGAAGGCAGACGCTTAACGACTGAGCCACCCAGGCGCCCCTAGAAGCGAGCTCTTACCTTTATTGTATTAGAATGCTGGAAGGCAATAACCATGTATTCTTCCTTCTAGTATTCCCCACCGTGCCGGAGACCAGTCCTCATACACAGTAGGCAATCAATACATGTCCAGCTTGAATCAAAGCTCATCGAACTACAGCAAACCCTTTCACCTGACTAACTTAGCCCCTCTAGTTTGGGAGTTTGCCTAATTTACTAGTGATTAAGCCATAAGAAACATCACTGCAGACATCCAAGACCCCTCCAGCACCCTTAACCTGTTTTACACACTTGGAGAGGTACTCAAACGTTGGGGTATTTTTCAAGCTTGCTAGAATTAACTGCATTAATAATAGCTATTGTTAAATTACTACAGAAATAATAGCTGTTAATCGGGTGCAATAAACGAAAATGCTGCTGAGTGGCCTCTAGCCAACTGACCTCTGGTGTCCCCTCATACTCCCCCAGCAGAGAGTCTGACGACACACAGACAAGGAGGTCGCTGTACCTCTAACAGCCTCACACCTGGAATCTAAAGGATTTAAAGTACTTGACCTCGGAGATTAAACACTCACTCAGCTCCGTGGATGGCGAGACCGATGAAGAAGATCACAAAAAGATGGTGTGTGTACCAAAACACTTCAAAATAAGACCTCCGGATGGTTTTGGTGGAGGAAGTGATAATTAATATGAGGCACAGTGTGATCACAATACCAGTGATGCCGGCCAGCCGGGTCACAGCCACATACAGGCCTCCTTCAGGATTCTGCAAAATACAAACACACACACACACGCACACGCACACACACACAGACATTACTCATAGGCTCTCAAATGCAAGACTATTTATAAAGCGTCTGGTGTATAGGCCAATAGGTATTTTCATTCCCCCTTGCGATAATCCTAACCATCCCTCACAGAGTGAGATAGATTTAGAATAGATATTTCTCAATTTAAAACTGTCTTACATGGTCAGGGTGTCACAGGAAGTACTAACTGATACACTGAAATAGTCCTAAGGGAGTATCGAATAAAGGACATCAGCCAGCTGTAAGATGTCCTAAAAGGGTCTGAGGCTCCTTCTCCCTTTGGTTTGGAAAGGGCCTCAGTGCTTGGTTGGCAAATGTATTCTGGACATGCCTCCCATCTTAGGCTGGGTTCCCCTGAAGCAGACAGACCTTGAGATGAGGATTCATGAGCAAGTGATTTTAAAAAGGTGTGCTCCAGAAGAAACTGGTAAAAGATGGGCAATAGGACAGGAAAGAGGAACAAGTCAAACATGAGGGTGATCTCAGGCCAAGTCTTTAGAGAAGGTAGCTTCAGCCTGATGCTGCGGAGGAACTGTGGAGGGTAGGTCACACCTCAGAGTTCATCCCTGATTCAAGGCAAGGAAGCTGGGCTTTCATGGCCTGCACCCATCAGCTATTGGTTAACGGCTGCCCACAGAGAGGTAGCCATCCAGACCCTTCCAGATCTCTGAGCTTGTGGGCCAAGGGACTCCGATAGCGCCAGGGTGGTCCTCTGAGGAAGAAACACTGGCATCAGAAATTGAGAAGTGAAAACACACAGAAAGGTGGGGGCGGGTACAAGTGGTCCAGAGATCCGGGCAGAGCATGACAGCGTCGGCTCACTGAGTATGTTCACATTGCCTTCCTTCTATATCATTGTACGAACAATGAACAATATGAAAGAAAAATTATCCCAGAAGTTACAGAAAAGGAATTTGTTTTCTTTTATGCAAGTTGTTTTCATGTTAGCCTGAGGAGAATTATTTCTGCAATGTTAAGGGACTTTCTTCTCATCTTTTCTAAACACGAGGAAACACATTTGGGATTCAGTATATAATTATGTGACTTGGCCATCCTCCCAAGCCATAGGGCACATGAAGATGACTCAGAGCTTCTCCGTCTGAGTGTAGGAAGCTCTAACAACTGCTGGATGGGAAGCAGTCCTTGCTGTGGATACCCCAAATGGCTGCCCCTGGAAGACTGTGGAGTTACTCCCAGTGCACCGTGCTTCCCATGGGCCAATAATCAGCAGACATAGGCCACCCCTCAGATGTCGTAGGCAAGAAAGAAGAAATGCATCTCTGTCGGCTGTCAGCTGGTGGCTAGCCTAGTACTAACACCGAGGTCGGAGTGTTCCCTAATTCACATAAACAATTTCCTAGAACACTCACATCAGACGAGGTCATTCGGTGACTGTGAGGGAGTGAGACAAAAAAAAAAAAAAGACCACTCCGGAATTATGTCAGAGCCAAGACAACAACACAAGTGACTGCTGCTAAGATACCCAATCCTAGAAAGACCCCCAATTCCTGACCATACCTGATGCAGAGCAAATCCTTGCTTCCTTAAACCCCTCCAGAACCACCTAACGCAAGTCCCTGTCCTATAACGAGCCTCTACGAACACCTTCCTGGAATGTCCCAGACTTTCTCATGGTGCGAGGTCTCTTTTGCTGCAGGAAGTGATAAACTCAACTTTGTTTGACTAGGTGTGTGTTCTTTTCTTTGGTGGTGGGCATTGTCATGGGTGAGCCTGAGTTACTCCAGATTCCACAGGTGAGCCTAAGGAACTGGAAAACATCTAGAGACCCTCCACACATGGGATCAGGAGTGTGGAAGACATTTTCTCTGTACCCACATTCTTAGAAACTACAGACTTGGCCCACTGATAGTCAACTTTTAACATTGTTGATGTTCTGCCCAAGTAAAGTTCTTCACTTGCTGAAATCTAGTCCTCAGTTTTAATGGCCTAGGGACCATCTGAATCCGGAAATAGACTTACCGGGATTTTCTTTCGAGCAAAATTGAGGTAACTTTCACCAGGTTTATCTCCAAGGTTAGAGAGTGCTATTGAATAGCTATCAGAATTGTTGACTCGGGCATTCACACACCATTCCACATTAAACAGATGGGCAATGGTATGAATCGCTGAAGAGAACAGAGAACAGAAACAAACAAGGTGAAGGGTGTGGACAATTTTTGTGTAAGTTGGGTTTCTGCCTATAACCCCCGACTCTATGATAAGATACAGGGAGACACAGGGATGGCCCAGGACACTTAGAAACAAGAACTGGGTCTCCAGGCCAGAGAGGCAAGACTAGAACTCTAGTGGGTAAGCTATTCTCTAGTTGTGTGATCATACGCAAATCACTTGACCTCTCTGGTCTTGGTTTCCTCATTTGTAAAATGCAGATGTTAAACGACATTATCCTAAAGATCCAATCAAGTTCTGAGCTTCTACAAAATAACCTTGGTCTCTGAGGATATTTAGGTGTGCTCTCATTGTTTCTCTCCCCCTGATATATTTATGCTCAAACAAGAAGACGCTCATGTAATGTATGCCTTTGGCTGGCCCATTCACCTGACTCTGACATTACTCCAGAGAGATAATATTTTATCGAACTGATATAAGCCAATGGCCACAAGAGTGAATATCTTCTTGAAAATTGCATTCCTTACTTAACAAGCACTTACATACAACTTACTGGGTGCCAAGAACTGTTATAAGTGCTTTATAATTAATCCTTATATGGAGGTAATGATGTAAGTACTATTAGTATCATCTCATCTTACAGATGAGGAAACTGGGGCATAGATTGCTTTAATATCTTGCCCAAGATCACCAAGCTAGGAAGCAGCAGAGTTAAGAATCGAATCCAAGCAATCTGGTGCTCAAATCTTTGCTCCTAATCATTACGCTATGTTGCTTTCTAATAAGATTTTATCATGCATTTCGCTTTTGAACCATTTTGTTTGCCACAGCTCAGAAAGCCTGCATGATCTACTAATAGAAGAGAAACCCAGTTAAACACCTGCAATCTAAGCCTATTTTACTCAAATTATGGGGAAATTCTTTAAGGGCAGAATAAAAATCTCTTTTGTTCATCACTGTGCCTGTGTGCATGCCTATTGCCCGGCACATCACTTATTTGTTAAGTGAATTAGTGAAGATTTGATAATGGTCCCAGATACATCCCTTGTGCCAACACCGCCATTTTAATAATTATAATAATAATACATAATATAGAATACATATATACATATGTATACCTATTAGATATATAATAACAATAATAATAAAGAACACGCTTAGCTGATAAGGGCTATCTTACCCTTAAAATAAGATATCTTTTCAACTTATGGGTTGTGGCAAGAACCACAACCCGTAAGTTGAGAAGATATCTTATCTTAGGGTTACTGCAAGAAATCCACAAATCTACATGTTCAACCTTAGTATTTTTTTTAATCGATAAATAAAAGCTCTCAGTTGTGGACTAACTTTTTTTATATTAAAAAGCATGGAAAAGGGTGAAGACACTCGGATTTTGTCAGAAGAGCCCAAGATAAAAAAGTTTTAAGACTTGAAGGAATAAACCCTAATATTGGGATGGAAGAAAGAGTGGTGAATATTTTTTAACAGAATTCATTCGAAAAGTACAACATATCTTGCTGGGAATGTAAATTGGTGCAGCCACTATGGAAAACACAATGGAGCTACCCCAAAAAACTAAAAAAAGAAATACCATACAATCCAATAATTCTACCCAAAGAAAATGAAAACACTAATTTGAAAAAAAGATATATGCATCCCCATGTTTATAGCAGCGTAATTTACAATAGCCAAGATATGGAAGCAACCTAAGTGTCCATCCATAGGTGAATGGATAAAGAAGAAGTGGTATATAATATATATATTGTATAATTGTGTGTGTATATATATATATATATATATATACACACAAAATTGAGTATTACTCAGCCATAAAAAAGAATGAAACCTTGCCATTTGCTACAACATGGATGGACCTAGAGGGTATTATGCTACATGAAATAAATCAGACAGAGAAAGACAAATACCATATGGTTTCACTTATATGTAGAATCTAAAAACCAAACCTACCAAACCAAACAAGACAGAAACAGACTCATAAATACAGAGAACAAACTGATGGTTGCCAGAGGGGTTAGGGGTGAGGGGATGGGCAAAATAGGTAAAGGAGATTAAGAGATATAAACTTCCAGTTATAAAACAAATAACTCACAGGGATGTAAAGTACAGCATAGGGAATATAGCCAATAATACTGTACTAACTTTGTGTGGTGACAGACGGTAACTACATTTATCATGGTGAGCATTTTATAATGTATGTCATTGTCGAATCACTATGTTGTACACCTGAAACCAATATAATATTGTATGTTAAGTATACTTCAATTAAAAAAATAAATTAAAAAATACAACATATCCAATCACCACCTAATCTACCTAAAAATGCTGATCTCCTCTAAAAATAAAAGCTATCTAGGAATAGAGGGAACTCTCTGGTTCCACGTTTTCTTTGCAATCTCAAATATCTTAATAAACTTACCAGTGTGAAGTGCAATCATCCATGCCACCATTTTATGAAAAGTGAGGTTCCTGTCCAGTTGTCTTCGAATTCTTGTGGAACAGCACTTTGATTAAGGAGAAAAGAACAAAGTAGTAATTGTTAACAAGAAGGTTTTCTGTGTGCCAGGCAGTAGATACGTGTCACCTCATTTAATTGTCATAACCACCCTAAAAACAATGTCATTCTATGCACTTGACAGATGAGAAAACCGAGGCTCAGATACTTGTAGTCATCTTCCCAAGGTCAAACAGTGAGTGGCCTACCTGACAGGTTCCTGCAGTAACCACACGCATGCACAACCAGCTCAGACCAAGAAGCCCGAAGAAGTTTGTTGAACATTAAGTGTCAGGTCCCTAAAACCAGTTTCTGCATATTTTACCTGGACCCGAAGGAGGGAAGCTCTGTCTCTGTGTCTTCTCCATCACTTTTCCCCACCCCAGAATGTATGTGAGCTCCCTCACAGTCCCACGCTGGGCAGTTAGCAAAGGCTCATCCTTGTGAGGATGTCAACCAGTAAGTTAAGTGTTAGTCAGGTGAGAGATTCAAGAGTCAGCTCTCCTAGGGACACCGGCATTGTAATAGGAAAGCTGTATGCATTTCACATGACCCTGAAAGTCTAATGGGGACACAGACAAGTGAACAGTTCTAGAACAAGTGAATAGTTTTAGAACAACACCCTTCTAAGACCTACACTGTGCGAGGAGAAAAAATTGTCCACCCGCCTCTGTTGACAGAGACAACATCGCAAGGAGATATCATTAACCAAATATTAATAGCAAAAAGAACAATAGCTAATATTTACAAAGAGCTTCTGCAAGGAGCTGTTTTAAGTGTTTTATATGCATTCTGACTCTTTATTTTTGCATCAATCTTAGCAGGGAGGTACCATTATTATCACTGTATAACAGGTTAGGGAGAAACAAGTGGAGAGGTTACCCCTGCCTTAGGTCACATAATTAATAAGCGGCAGAGTTGGGATTTAAATACAGGCTATCTGATGCCAGAGTATCAATATTCTGATGTTTTCATACCTTTTATGATTACCTTGACATTAAAAATAGTATTTTGGTCAGTACTCAAGTGGGACTGTCCTGATACCTGTTAGAAGATGTGGATTTTGCTGGCTAATTGAACATAATAATACAAAATAAATAAATAAATAAACAAATAAGTGGTGGGGGGAGGAAGATTTGGATTTGAATCTTGATTCAGGTCAATGCCCAAAGTAGAAAAAACACAAACTGTGCTTTATGGTTGAATCAAAGCTTTGTCCTCCTGAAACCTGGTCAAATGTTTGCTCTGGCTGCAAGATACAGACAACTGTTAAGGAGAGCCAAGTGCCAAAAAAAAAAATCTTAGGTATTATAAGTATCTGGTTCTAAACATATTCAATTTAATCTAAGGGTGTTTAATATTGGACTTACTTATTATTTTTTTAAATAGGCTCCATGCCTATCATGGAGCCCAACATGGGGCTTGAACTCACAACCCTGAAATCGAGACCTGAGCTGAGAGCAAGAGTCAGATGCTTAACCGCCTGAGCCACCCAGGTGCCCCATGGCTTAGTTATTTTTATTTTTATTTTATTTTATTTTTAAAGATTTTATTTATTTATTTACTTGAGAGAGAGAGAGAGAGAAACAGCATGAGAGGGGAGAGGGTCAGAGGGAGAAGCAGGCTCCCCGCTGAGCCGGGAGCCCGATGTGGGACTCGATCCCAGGACTCCGGGATCATGACCTGAGCCGAAGGCAGTCGCTTAACCAACTGAGCCACCCAGGCGCCCGGCTTGGTTATTTTTATAACATGTTCTGATTTTATAGAAAAAAATGTAGTTGTGTGGAGAATTGTGCTTACTCTACTATCTCTGGGTTAGCTACATCTACAGAGAGCATGGGACCATGACAGCAGATTCCCGGGACTGCAGAAATACTACTAGTGAGGAAGACACAGAGGATTCCAGAGAAAGGAAGAAAGAATTAGACTTTATTGAATGCTTTCTGTGAGCCAGGCAGTTTAGCCATAATCATTACCTCATTCAGTGACAATGTGATAAGGATTATTGTCCTCATTTTACAGATTAAAAAAATTAAAGCTAAATCTCACATTGGCTGGGATCCAAGTCTGTTTGTCTTTAAGGTTCATACCCTTTTCCACCAAACCAAATGCAAAGATATAGTCACTATTATTCTACATGTCTAAAAAAAAACCCAAGACAAGAATTTAAGTCAACTGCAAGGTGATCACAGAAAACAAGGTCAGGGGAAGTGAGATTGGGAAGAGAAGGCTACCAATGAAGGGTGTATTATCAGATCAGCTACCACTATCATGTATCATATATCATATCATATCATATCATATCATATCATATCATACCATACCATGGTCTCTTTGATTAGAGGACTCTGAGAGATATAGAAAATGCTCCAGAGGTTTTCTTTTCTTTTCTTTTCCTTTCTTTCTTTCTTTCTTTCTTTCTTTCTTTCTTTCTTTCTTTCTTTCTTTCTTTCTTTCTTTCTTTCTTTCTTTCTTTCTTTCTTTCTTTCTTTCTTTCTTTCTTTCTTTCTTTGTTTCCTTTCTTTCTTTCTTTCTTTCTTCCTTCCTTCATTCCTTCCTTTCTTTCTTTCTTTTTTTTTTTTTACCTGAGCGGTTAGAAAGCTTAGGAATTCACCCCCCGACTCCCATCTGTCACAGGCCAAGGGCTGGTCCCAGGGCATCAACTCCCTGGCATTTCAGGCTTGCCCCAGGAGAGGGCTGAAAGAAAATCCTCAGGCAGAGAATGAGTGGGGCTTGCAGAAGGCAGCTACCCCATGTGCTGTAGAACCATAAGTGTGGAGGGAACATGAGTGAAACACCAACAGCATCAGCTACAGCTAAGTGTCCACTGGTGGAGGTGGGCAGTGACTCAGGTTCTCAAAATAAGGGTTTCCTATTTGAAATCACTTAGCTTACATTTCTGTTGGTGAAAAATTGTCTTTGGTTTCTTACACAGCCTTGTCGTCTTTTCTGTTTATTTCAAGTGCTGTACATTGTTTTACTACTTTGTATTCTCTACAATTTTAAGGAAATATCTTTTTCCTGTTTCCCAATTGCTAGGTTCCTCCATAGTTTCTTGGAGTCCTTGTGGTAGGCAGAATTCAAAGGTGATCCCCAATGACCTTATATAATCTCCTCCCTTTGAGTGGGGGTGGGACCTGACCTGTGAATGTGATGGGATGTCACTCCTATGAGTTTGTTACATTATATGGCAAAAGGCACTTTACAGAGGTAACGAAAGTCCCAAATTGACCTTAAGAGAAAGTTTATCTGGGTGGGCCTGAGCCAATCACATGGCCCTTTAAATCTGGGTCCAGAACTCAGAAACGGAAGAACTCAGAGATTCAAGGCACGGGAAGTATTTGGTGCAATGTTGCTGGCTTGAACATGGAGGAGGCCACATGGAAGGAATACAGGGACTTTCAGGATCTGAGAGCAGCCCCTGAATGGCTGTCAGCAAGGAGACAGGAACCTCAGTCCCACAACTGCAAGGAACTGATTTTTGCCAACAAAAATGAGTTTGGAAGATTTTTACCCAGAGTTTCCATTTGAGAATTCAGCCCAGTTGGCACCTTGACTTCAGCCTTGTAATATGCTGAGCAGAGAACCCAACCAAACACAGGATGCTGGACTTCTCACTGGCAGAACTGAGAGCTAATAAATTGGGGTTGTTTTAAGCCACTGAATTTGTGGAAATTTCTCACACAGCAACAGATAATTAATATAGTCCTTACTGGAGTGATGGAACACAATTGGAGTCCTAAGACTGAGAGAATGGGAACAGTAGGATCAGAAATCAGTGCTGAATTACATTTCAGAGGGCAAGTTCTGCAAAACTTGCCATCAGATATACATGTGTTGGATCTCAGCCCTACCACCTAGCTGTGTGACGTTGAACAATATGCTTAGTTTCTAACTTCCTTACCTATGTATTTATCATAGTTCTTCTCTCATAGGTCTGTTTCGTAGATTCACTAAGAGGTGTTTAATAAATATTTGAGTGTTTTTTTGTATCATTATTTAACTCTTCAGCTAGTATGTCTTGGCTCCCCAGCTAGAAAGTAAGCTTCCTATATGCAGAGCAATATATCATATGCTTCAAAAAAATATCTCTTGGGGCACCTGGGTGGTACAGTCGGTTAGGTGTCCGACTCTTGGTCTGGCTCAGGCCCTGCTCTTAGGGTCGTGAGATCAAGCCCCACATCAGGCTCCATGCTCAGTGCAGAGTCTGCTTAAGTTTCTCTCACCCTCTCCTCTGCCCCTCCACCCCCTCCACACGCTCTCTCTCTCTCTCTCTAAAATAAATTAGTAAATCTTTTTTAAAAAATTGCTTGATAATTATTTGGTTAAATGAATTACATTTTCACTGTTCTAGAACCTAAGATGATTTTTCTAAACTTATAGAGATGTATTTACCCATATATCTATACTTGCCACACTGTTTTCTTTTCTACTTCCTGACAAACTGTTTTGAAATTTTGGGGGAAAATACACTGGCTCCTGCATGCTGAATTTCAAGAAAAGAAATATGGTTTTGATGTGGCCTCTACAGTGTCTCCATAGTTCTACCCTTATCATCATCAATATAGGTCATCAAAAATATGGAACAACAGATTCTGATGCCCCCATCAGCTTGAGCAGCAGAGTGTTAGAGAAAAAGAAATTGAATGCCAGAACAATGGAGAGATGTGCTTGAGAAATAAAAGGTCCATTTGTAATACTCTGAATTTAATAGGTAGGTTTTTTTTAAAAAGCTAGTTGATATGAAACTCACACATCTCATAAAAAGGAAAAACAGAGGCCATTAGTTACCAGCGGGTCATTGGAATGGATCTCACCAAGGCACCAATCCCTAGTTTTTCCCAGTTGCCCTCTAGGATATGCTCAGGATGGCCCCCCGCAAAAAAATCCAAAGAGAAGTCACAAGTCATGTTTATATGGGGCTTCCAAATACAATCTCCTCACCATTTCCTGAAATGGGAACAAGCCCACTGGCTGGTGGTGTGGGAAGGAAGGGCTTTGCTGCCTCTGACTGCCCAGGGCTTGCTCCTCATCACACAGATACCATTTTTATGCTTTTGAGTCCCTTCTGGATTATCGCCAGCAATCTCCTAATTACCCAAGCTGCCATCATGTCCCATGGCTTCCTCACTGAACTACCCCTTTTGCCATTGACTTCTAAAGGGAAGTTTCTCTGTTACTGTCACCTCGAGCCTAGCCCGATCTCACTAAGCTAATATTATTATTATTATTATTATTATTATTGAGTCATCTCAGCAAATTTCTACACTGCATTTAAACTGCAGGAGAGAAAAAATTTTTTTGAAGGTAAAGATTTTATTTATTTGAGAAAGAGAGAGAGGGAGAGTGGGGGGAGGGGCAGAGGGAGAGGGGACAAGCAGACTCCTTGCTGAACAGGGACGGTCCTGGGATCATGACCTGAGCTGAAATCAAGAGTTGGACACTCAACCCACTGAGCCACCCAGGTGCCCTGAAAAAATATTTTTTTTTCAAGTTAGAAATGGAACTAAAAAGGATTGCATATTTAATGGGGTAAACATGAGTTTCTATAACATGGCCAATACAGGAACTTAAAAGTTCTATTTTATGTACACCTGCCATGAACTCACTTAAATTAGATGTTTATATGCAATTTGGGAGAAATTACAAAAGCCACCCTTGAATCTATAGAACTCAGGCAAAGAAGCTGACAGTAATGTCCAAATTGATGGCAGTAGGATATGTGATAAATAAGAACATCAGTTTATTTGTATAGCACTGTTTGTAACTTTGAAGTCACATGTTTCTTCTCTATCTCTTCCATAGAACTCTAAGCTCCTTGAGTTCATGGCCCATCCATATGTTACTCTTTACTCACCATGTGTCCCCAGTACTTAGCATATAGCTGGCACTCAACCAAATGTTTGTTGACTGACAACTCAGCAGTTGACAGCTTAGTCAATTAATATACTTTTGGAATGTTATATTCATTCTTACAGTTGCATTGTCTCACCTGCTTTTTAGCTAAAAAGAAAAAAAAAAACCCGTGAGACAGGAAGTCCAAGAGACTTCCCTAGACCACGTGGTTAGACACAGAGCCACACTGAGGGTCTCTGACTCTCAGACTATATAAGGTTACAGATAAGAGCTGACTCTCTCACCTTCTTTTTTCTTTCTGATCTGAAGACTAGGACTCCCATCCTATTAGAATTTAGTTTCTGCATGGCAAGGTGGGATTATTAAGGCTTCCTTAGGGACTTCTGCATGCTAGGCCCCATCCTTCCCCATTCTCCTCAACAAAGCAGGCTGAGAGCCTTTACCTTTACTTTCCCCAGGGTGGGCCAATATTGGGGCTTTACTTCTCCAAACAATCAGAAGGATTATAAAGCAAAGTCTAACTGATTAAGACCACTAGAAATTGAATGGACATTCTGTGACTGTGTAGTTTGCAACCTACTAACAAATCCTTGAAGTTACAACAATCTTGCCATTTCGGGCCTAGGCTATTCAGGATGCTCCAGCATTCACATATATGATGGACTTTTTAAGACCGTCATATGACAAGAAGACAGTTTTGAGTGTAGGTGGCACGTAGGAAAGTGAATGGGCTCTGGGGGCACAAAGAGCCGGGTTTGAATTCCAACATTGCCATTTCATTTCATCCCCATCTCACTGACTTGACGTGCAGCTTTTATGAGGTGAGCTCTATGAAGACTGAGTAGGGGACAGCTATTTGGATTTCCAACATTGGTCACAGCATGGTCACTCATTTTAATTCCAATCAGAAAAGAAGTTTCGTTTGCCAAGTTCACATTTCAGGTTGGGAAACATGGAAGGAAGGACACTCCCGGTCTCTAAAAGAATGTTGCTTGCTGCTAATTTTTAAAAATATATTCTCTTACATACGGATCTCTCCGATTTTCAGAGCTTCTCTGCAATTTGAAGAGCAGCCTTATTTCGTCCCTGCCTTTGAAGACCTTCGTGAAGATCTTCCCTCCTGGGCCACAGGAAGCCTGAAAGCGGCCATTACAACATGTGCTTTTCACGGGGCATGGCAGCTCAACGGCAGTGCAATTTGGGCCTGGGCGGTAACAAGGATTTCTTAACTGGCCATCCTGGTGAAAACGCTGCCTGTTTCTCAGGGTTTACTTCCTCTAAATAGAAAGTATTCAAACAGGGCATGGGGGGAAGGCCAAAAAAATGAATCGTGCCTTCCTAAAAACAAAAAGTTACAGTACATGAGCTTCATTTAGCCAATGTTCACTGGGCACCTACAGTACGCCAGGCCCTGTACTTTACAGGTGGCTCGTTGCTAAAACTTTAAATCAAATGGAATTTTACCTCCGTGGTTTCTTAGACTGAGAAGATGATTTAGAAACCCTTGTAGTCAGTGTCTACTGTTAATTGTATCCTGCTAATCCTGTATTCGTAAATCAACTAGTAAATTTAGTAAGATAAGGAAAAATAAGGCAGAGTTCAAGGCAAATTCTACTTGTTATTGACAGTTTGGATCACTTCCCTTCCCCCAAATATTCCGTGATTGCCAAATTAAGTATTAACTTCTCAGCTATACATTTAAGTCTTAGTTTACCAGCAAAGCCTTACCTCAGACACCTGCCCTTTACAGTCCCTACGTCCCCATCAAAGTAGATTGTCATTGCTCTCCTCTATAAATTATCTCTACTTAATAGATTTTTTAAGGCTGGTTAATATCAGACACATACATTGTATTAAGAGGAAAAACAGACGCTAGTCGTTACTCATGATCCAGTAGAATGGGTCTCACCAAGACATCAATCCCTAACTTTTCCAAGCTACCCTCTTGGGTGGGATCAGGAACTGCAAACAAATCCCAACAGAAGCCAAGTGTCATGCTTCTACGGGGCTTTCAAGAATGTCATTTCCTTACTATCTTCTTTGTGTTGGCCCATTCCATTTTCTCCATGTAGAATGTCTTTCTCTCTTATTTACATCTCCTAGTGGCTCGTTTGATCCTTACATGCCCATATTTGATGCCACCTTTTCGAAGAAGCCTTTCTTCATTCCCTGCCCCACCTTCATTCCCAATCCCTCCTTCTTTGATTCCCCCCATAGCCCCTTATTTCTAATGTTCTGCGGGACCCATCAGATTTTGCTTTGTATCATATTTATTTGAGTACATAGATCTAAGTAGATTCTAAATTCCTTGTTTTTCATCTTTGTATGATAACAACAATAAGAAATTCATATACCCTAGGTTACAAAGTTTCTTATATAATCTTTTTTTTTCTTCTAGCAGAGTACATTTAGGGGCTCACCAAATTGTTGAAATGAGAGTTAAAAAAAACGCCCTGGGCATTTAGAAATCTCTGAACTCCTCAATTCCACGGACTCAATACCTCTTAGTTACCTTCATTATACTGTGACTCATCGCTCCTTGATTCCACCTGCTTGGGATGTTAGCCACGAAGAGAATTTTCTCTGACTTAAAAATTTTGAAAAACATGGCACTGTAGGATTAATTCCCAAATGCCATGTCAGCCTCATAAAGTCCGTAATATATTATATTATGTATGTCTGGCGTGTGTGTGTGCGTGCGTGTGCGTGCACGCACACAAGTGTTTTATGGCTCTTCTTGAGGTGTAGGTTGATTGTTTTTTTGGTTTTTTGGTTTTTTTTTTAAATGTCTGTTCCAAGTTAAATAGTTGTCTCAGGGAGCTCCATCAACAACTAATATGCAAATAAAATGGAGAATCAGGCATCCCTTGGCTTGTGAATATTGGACAGAGGTTGGAATCCTCACACTCCATTAGTCCGCTTTTCCTTAGAAAGGACATTTAGTGTGATGTCCTTTGAAAATTTCAAGAATCGTTAACTTTATAAATGTTTGCTCTTACCGCGCTGGAACCCCTGAGGAAGGAGAGCAGATTTCGACAGACTGGCAGCAGAATCAGCATGCAGTTGAAATTCAGGCAGGCTGCAGGGGCCCTGGCCAATGGCAGCGCAAACTGGAAGATGTGGGATAGGAAGCAGGTAATTCCTATGAGCACAGAACACCCTTCCACCACTTCTCCAGGGTTCCCAGCATGAGGCCCACCAGAGACGTCAAGTTATCTGAGAAGGAAGATCCTTCAGAACTGAGAGTCTACCTGGAGGGCCTGCTGGGATCCTTTGTTTTAATTTGGCCCTTCTCTCCCAACCCAACATTTTACTATGAAAATTTTCAAACGTAAAGAGAATTTGAAATAATCTCACAATGAACACCTGTTTTCCCATCTCCCAGGTTCCACCATCACATAGCTGCCCATCCATCTACCCATCCCTCTAGCCATCCATAGATACATCTTATTTTTGATGCATTGCAGACATCAGTTCACTTCCACCCTAAATACTTAAGCATGTGTATCATTAATTAGAGTTCAGTATAGAAACTGGGGCTTTCTAAAGAAGATTTTCTTAATTCTCAGACTCACTTCAGCAGTAACTTAAGTTGGTCTGGTGTAATGCTTTGGCATTATAATTGTTCTTTGTAATGCCTAAAGAAGTTGCATATTTTGGAGGGGAAAGCAGAGGGAAATCATCCTTCTCAGTATCAGCCAGAATTAGTTAACAACAATTACAATAGTGCAGTATTATTACGTATTATAATTATTTATACAGATGATATATGATACCTATTATAATTAGTGTTAAGTCATGAATTCACGGTTTCAGCATGATGTAACAAATGGTATCCTGTGGGGGCAGCTGTCATTGTAATTATTCTCACTTGTCATGAAGAAGAGTCCTGGCAGCTCAAGGAAATCAAGAATGCTAATGGACCCAGGGAAAGTTGGGGGCCTTCACTCTGCTGGCCTAGTCAATGAATATGACCCTTGGGCAAGTTCCTCAAAGGCTCCATCTGAGGGAGAGGCTTATTTCCTGAAGGTCATTTCACTACATGTCACTGGGAGCAGGGCTCTCCATTCACAAAAGTTATCAGGAATCACATGCTTTAAAGAATACGGGAAGTCTCACTTGTCCCACTTGTGTCACCCTTGGATCAATCTCCAACTTTGCCTGCAATTCCAGGGTTGGCATTAGATGTCTTCTTTAAGCTAAACAGTGGCACAGTAGTTTTTGGCATGGGAGGGATGCCGCTGGGACTCCCTGACACACTTTAGTTTATCTCACACTGGAAGGCCTAAAGACTCTTGCCCAGGGGGTTGCAAGGGAGGGAGCGAGGCTAATGGTGCCATTTGGGTTGGTCAGAAGATTTATATAAAGTGTTGAAAGGAATATGAACCAGAATCTTTGATTAGAAATGTAAGCCAGTCAATATTGCATGAGATGGAACTTATACTTACCCCAAGAAGTTTTCGAGTGTAATAGAACTGAGGTCTAGAGAAATATATCCCATAGAAGTGGATAAAGAGGAAGACGTTCATCCCCAGCCACACCAGCTGCAAAAAGAGAAATAGTTGCATGAAGTTTCCACATTTCAATCGGTAGATTTCACACAAGATTGGAGTCAGACTAGGGTCAGGACTTCCCCAGTCTAGCCTTCAACAAAGGTGGTTACACATCTGGGTGTAACCAGCTGCAAGTCAGCTCTTTCCTACAACAGTGCCACTACACTTCGTGATTGACATGTCCACCTTGCGTTGTTCCCCATGATTGTTCTACTACTGGCCAGGATGCCAGGTCATTAACAATCTCTCTCCCCTCTGTTGTTTTCTTCTTAACTAGTAGCAGGTGAGTCTTCTTGAAAAGAGAGGGGAAAGGAATAGGTGACTATACGGTCCCCCGCACCAATAAGACACTGTGTTCTACTCTCATGGGTGCCGTCACCTTCCTCCAGCACACAGCACCCCATCCCAGCCAGTGAGAGTCACATCAGCTAAAACATCAAGCCTTTAATTCTATTTGGGAACTTTTGCTTAACTTTTGAAAGAGGGACTATTGAACATGAACGAGGGGGTGAGGGGCAGGGGATTTTTTTTTTTAAAGCGACCCTTCTACCTTTTGACTGCTCATTTCATCCCAAGCACTGACCACATACATCAAGATCTTTTCTTACCTGTGCTTTAACGCCATTAAAGGTCCATAGGTGCTTGAGAACGATCTCTTTATGAAGAAGGTATTAAAACAACTTCTCCATTCCCTAACCTTGTCATTCTTACTCTTGCTTTCCAGACTGTGTCTTTACTGTCAAGCATATGAGTGTGCAATTTAGGAGGAGGTCATCTCCTGGGGAAAACTGTGCTAGGAGCCAAAAGTATAATATGAACTTGTTTTCTATAGCAGTAATCTGTTTTCAAAATGGTGGTAAGAAATCAAGTTAACAGTATTCTATATTGCATTAGAATGTTGGTTTGGCATAATTTTTTAATGACACAATATTTCTTATTTTTCTTTTATTTGCGCCCCCAATTCCTCTCTGTGTCTACAACTCTAAGACTCAATTTTACCTCATGATAAATTCTTTCAAAAATTCCCCACTCATAGGTGTTCTTTTTAACATCAGTACAATACTTTCACCGGCTATTTGGAAAGGTTATTTATAAATCACATTTCTATCCTCCCAATTGTCCGTGATTGCTTTGCTGAGACTGCCATCTTAAATTAATAGCTGGTCCTTGTTATGGTAAAAAACTAAAGAGATTAACACATCTATTTGAAAATTAGCCCTATCTTTACTTACAAAAATTGTTTCTCAAGATAGATTAGATTGATTTATATATATAGTCATATATAATGTATATATCTACTGTATATATGAGTCTAGTTTATTTCAATTTCCTTCCTTGAATTTTTATAAACCTCATAAACAACTCAAGTTTACCTCAGAGGAAAAAAAAAGTACTTTTTAAAAAAGAAAGTTGAGAACTTTAATTATTTTTGCTGTCATCACTGAAATAAAGGCCATTTCCTATACATGAGCCAATTTTGTACCTGTTATTTGGAAAATGGTGTAAAATTAGGATTGCTGATTTTTAAATGGTATAAGCACATAAAAAGTAGAGAATTTACCTCTGAGTAAATATTGATAAACAACTTAGACTCGGAGATCATTAGCATGAAATGTCTTCTACCCCCTTTGCGAAATGCTGACTGATTTAGTACTCCCAAAGAGTCAAGAAATAGAGTAGGTGAAGTGAGCCCCCAGATACATTCTTTTCATTAGTAAGTTTGAAAGAATGCACTCAGTCCTGCTTACAGATAGACGTATGTTCACACAGTAAATCAGTTTCAATACAATTTCTCAAAGAAACAAAACAAACAAACAAAAAGTTTTGCCCTATTTTAGTTTCCCGGAGAACCCAGACAAGTTCGAGAATTTATCATTTCTCTCTCACTGGTACTTACAACGACAAAGATGGAGAGCCCCTCATTCTCAATCCAGTTCCCCATGGTGATGGAGGTTCAATGCCTTGTGTCTGCTTTTCTTCTCTGCTCTGCTTCTTCTTCCCATGAGGAAATGAAAACAGCAGCCTGGGGCAATCAGTTTCCTTTTCTATTATCAGAAATTAGCTAATCATTGGTCAACTGAAAATCTTGTTTCCATAAGAACCTTAAATCTTTAAACCACAAAAAAGCTGCAGAAAAAGGGTCTGTAATAATCTAATCATAACTAACCATAGTAGGAAATGAAATCGATTTCTACAACTGAGAGACAAATAACAGTCCAATGATGGGATATATTTGACACATGGACTTGACTTTTTGACTGATCAGTTATTAAATAGCAATTTGTAAAAAGTCACTCAACTAGCCATGACTTCGTGCTGGATAAAAATCATTAAATATCTTTTGACAGGCTGAGCAGCATTTTACAGTCTTGTTGAGAAGAACAATAACAATAATGATGGTTGATATTTATAGCATGCTTACATCGTGCCAATTTTCTAAGATACATATGTGTATGTGCATACACATATATTTACCTAAGAATTGATACATATATGTCTGTGTAAACACATACACACACATATATTAAATTCAGTATACAAATAAATTCACTTGATTCTAACAATTCAACCCTTATAAAGTAGATTTTTTAGAAGGTTTTTTGATTTTTTATTTAAATTTTGTTAGTTAACATACAGTGCAATATTCGTTTCTGGAGTAGAATTCAGCGATTCATAAAGATTTTATTTTTAAATAATCTCTACATCCAACGTGGGGCTTAAACTCACAACCCTGAGATCAAGAGTCACATGCTCTACCGACTGAGCCAGCCAGGCGCCCCTAAAGTAGTTTCTACTACTATGATTACACTTACAGATGAGGAAATTGAGACCCAGAACACTTACGTTACTTGGCCACGGTCATGCAATTAGGAAATAGTAAAGTTGGGATTTGAAATCCAAGTACTTTGGCTATACTTCTAACCAGATACCAGGAAAAAAAAAAAAAGGCCTAACTGTGTCAACCCCATCCAAAATCACTCCAAATACAACTACAGGAAATAAAAATATAACAAATACAGCAAAATGTTTGGATGACTATAGTATTCCTAGGAAGACATGACATCCTCTAGGCTAGGTATGTACACAGGGTCAAAACAAAGGTACATCAGATGTGGCCGATGCCAAAAGCCAGATTTAGCATATTTTTTTTTTCCTGACTACTACTCTGTCTTCAGGACATGAAAGGGTAGGAGGTAACCTACAGAAGGGTAGGATGGTAACCCCAGTATGAGATGAAAGCTGACAAATTACACAAGGGTGGTTGTACAACAGCTATAGTTAATGAAGAGGTAAAAGCAGAACTAGCAGGGCCAAATGGGAATGAGAGAATCAACAAGAGGAGAAGCATGGACCGTTTTGCTTGTTGTTTATTTATGAACCACTTGAGACAGCCTACAGAATTAGGACAATTGGCAAAGTAATACTATTTTGCACTTAATATTTAAGGAAAGGTATTAAACCGTGACCTTCTCCATTGCTCTTGGATCATGAGTAACCCACGTAAAGGACAGACAGCTTCATGGTTCCATTCCACACAGAGGTGAATTCAAAGAAACACAGTTAGACAATGAAAACATGTGCCCGTTATTTGCCTCTTTGCACTGCGATCTACTCCCCACCCTTTCCTTGCTCTGCTCCGTTTCAGGGAGAATTGCATTTGCCAGGCTCCTTGGCCCTCTGGCTTCTGGTGTGGTCAGCCCAACGGGAGGATGAGGGGCAGGAGAGAAGCCAGGGTGTTTCTCCCCTCAGCTCTCTGCTTCAAGTGGCATCTCGAAAGCGGTTGCATTTCCACGAAGGCTCCAGCTCCTGCCAGTCAGCCTTTCCCTCTCGAGCTTGAGCTCCTGCTGACCATCGCTGCCGCCGGAGTTCTGGCCCCTACCAGATGGCCCTGCTTTCTGGGCTTGAGCTATATCACCTCCTTCCGGTGTCCTTCCAACCCCGAGGGTGGTAACCACTTCCTGTAGTTGTTCATCTTTATGTTGCCTCCACAACCATGTGGGGATTCTGCACTTTCCCGTCAGCCATACAACAAATTCCTAGTATGAAATTCCCTGTGTTAAAATGTGGTGCTTTGGGGGCGCCCAGGGGGCTCAGTCGGTGAAGCGTCTGCCTTCAGTTCAGGTCATGATCCTGGGGTCCTGGGATTGAGCCCCGCATCCGGCTCCCTGCTTCTCCCTCTCCCACTGCCCCTGCCCCCCTGCTTGTACTCTCTCTCTCTCTCTCTTGCAAATAAATAAAATCTTTAAAAATAAAATAAAATAAAATGTAGTTTGTTTTTTAGACTGGACTTTGCCTGATACACAAAATGTAATTGAGGCATGTACTCATTTTCTCATGTAATTAAAGAAGTGAGGCAAGGAGGAATAAACCAGCTTAAACATCTGCTCTCCCTGTCTCTGCCCCGCTCAGGCTCCTCCACAGGGGTGGGGGGGGGCGGGTACTGCAAACGGCAGCTCCATCAAGCTCTGTGAAACTTTTCAAAATCTTCTCCTCTCCACTGGTCCCCTTCTTCTCTTCCCCCAGCCTGCTGCTTCATCTTCCTTTATCCCATCGGAATCTTCAAGCCTCTCCCACATTTTCTCACTGACCTCCTGATGCCTGTGCTCTGCTGGGGAGGCAATGCTAAGGGGAGCATGAATATTCATATGCTAAGAAATAATGCTCTTTGTTTCACATAAACCTGTTTCTTGAACGTTTTCCAACTCTCTTCCCCTCCCTCCATGAGTTGTGAGAAAATGCAAAAGAGAAAGAATATTTTCCGTGGATAATCAAGCATTCCCTCCCATGGCTTTTGCCCCCCCTTGTAAAAGTAATCACAGGGCTGTGAGTAGAGATTTCTTGAGAGCCTTAAGGACCTCAATCAGTTTCACAGCTGGAAGAAGAGAGATCAGTTGCAAAAAAAAAAAAAAAAAAGAGTAAAAGCTTTCTTTTACAGAAAGTACTTTCCCTTTTGAGAACACTGTTCAAGTAAATTGTAATGTGCACCGCTCTTGGAAAGACAGAGGGTTTGATAAAAAAGCAACAGGTAATGGTTGACTGGGATTGACTGGACATGGAGAATAAAGAAAATTGAACCTCTGTATCTTCTCCCAGCCACTTTGGCTTCCACTGTTTCCTAAGCTCTTGGTGTCAAGCCAGACTGTGGCGAATAGAACGCAGTACTCACCCTCCCAGTAAGCAGTCATGAGTAACACCCTCAGATGTGATTGAAATCCTAGACACCTCTGGCTGAGAAAAAAAGACGAAATAAGCAGACCCAAGTCTCCAGGAAATTCCCTGACGGTGCATCCCAAGGAAAGGTATAATTCCTTCTTGATTTTTCAAATTAAATTGGGCTTCTAATTTATTCCCAGAAGTAGGTGTGAAATTGCTGAAGAAGAGGTGTGTTTCCCAATGTGTTTTGTTCCTGGTGATGAGGAGAAATGGATTTCTGTTCCCTTTTTTTTTTTTTTGAGAGTGAGCGTGCGCATGTGCACAGAGCGGGTGGCAGGGGTGGTGAGCACAGGGTGGGGAGGGGCAGAGGGAGACGGAGAGAGAGAGTCTTAAGCAGGTTGGACGCCCAGTGGGGAGCTAGATGTGGGGCTCGGTCTCACAACTCTGAGATCATGACCTGAGCCAAAGTCCGATGTTTAACCGACTGAGCCACCCAGGCGCCTTGATCTCTGTTCCTTTTTTCTCTGCTGTGTGTGCTGTTCTTTCAGGAACTGCCATGCTCCCACTCTATGTTTCTATGAGTTATACGGCCCCACTTTCTTTGCCTAAGTATGACCAATGAGGGGACTTCATCTCCCTGGACACAGTATTTGTCCCAGGGGTGTGCACTCGACCCAAAGAAGGCCATTTAGAGTTCTTTGCCTGAGGGAGGAGTCATTAGGGACTCTGGAGTACAGAGGGTGAAGCTTTTCTATCTTGGTGCTGGCAGTTGCCATAGACTCTATTATCTTGTGCTAAGAAGTTGCGTAAGAATGCCAACACAAAATCAAATCAGAAGCTAGGGAAGGCTGGAGAGGTTTGGAGACAGATACGATGACAATGTTTGAATTCTCAGGTCTGATCTGCCTGAGACACTTGGACATCTTAGTTATTCTTATAGACTGGGTTTCCTAGGCTGGAGATTAGCGTTTGGGACTTTTATTAGAGAGTGCCTTTGGAGGTAAACACCTATGGAAAGGAAGAAAAAATAAGAAAGCAGGAGTGGGCAGAAGGGGAAATTGAATGATCACTGTGTGGTCACGGTAAGGCCTCAGCAACCGTGTGGGGAGATCTGAAGCTGGGATGACTCTGAATGCTCTTGGACAAGATGGCCGTCTTCACTGAGACAATGGGTGCTGTAGGTGCTGACAGCAGGGGAGTAAATCTTTTGTTCCTAAAGTTCAGCCCCGTGGCCACAGTATAGTATCAAACCCAGTTACATAAGCCATTAATTCCCACCACTACCACTTCCTGCTTTTAAAAAACAGTTTGAGTTGACTTTCTACCACTTATACCTAGAAGGGTTCCTACTAACACATGGTGTAATGAAACCCTCTTCTACTCCATAACCACAGTTTCAAAGGTTAGTGAAAGTTGAGTACAGCTGCTAGAATGGGATTCAGATGTTCGATCCCCTGTTTGAGGGAAAAAAATAAAAGAAGAGACATTTAGTGAGATAGGTAATTTAAAGGCATTAAGAACATGATTTTTAACTGGTATTTCATTTAATAGAAAGCTAATATGTCTTAAATTTTTAACTCTTTAGGTTAAATGTGATTTGCATACATTAATTGATCACAATAAGGAAGAAAATGAGAGAAGCTCACATAGTTTCTCTCACTAATCATTGATTTGAATTTAAAACTTCTCAGTATGCCTCCTGTGGTAAATTGGCTATTTTCTCTGTCTTTCTTGAAAAAAATCAATATTTACAGATTTACCTTGGTCTTCATAACAGCTTTGTAAAGCATTTTATACATGCCAAGTGCCTTATGTGATTTACCTCATTCATTTTTCATAACCACCCTGCAAGGTATATCAAATTATCATATCCATTTGTAGTAGGATGAATATGGGTCGTCCCCCACCAAAGATGTTTAGGTACTTGTAGGTTCACAACCCTCTCTCGGGAGCTTTCCTGGTGTAATCTGAAACCAGCCCCTGTAGGCAGAGGTCAGGGACAGGCGGAAGAGGCAGCCACACGGTGTTGGTAGGTGGTCATTTTAATAATAGCAAAGGGAACTTACATATGGGGCTTGTCTTGGATTGGGTGGCAGCGAGAGGAATAGGTTCCCACACTTGACCTCCAAATCTTAAAAGTTTATATAAAGACAACTGGGCTCAGTCATATATACTGTGCAAGTGTTTTCAACATCACATCACCATCTCAAGGCTCTGTCCTTGGAGCAGCCTCTGGGAGCAGGCAAGGCAAGTGGAACCCACAGTCCAAGGACAGAGCGGGGGGGTGGTGGTTAAGGAGCCCCTGAGTGCCCAGAAACAGCTCACGGGTCGATTAGTGGTCACGTCTTTTTTGATCATGTCCCCCAACAGTACTAATCCCTGGAACCTGTGAATATATTACCTTATGTGGTTCAAAGGACTTTGTAGATGTGATTAAAGACTTTGAGATGGGGAGATTAGCATGGATTATTCTGGGTGGGTGCAATGTAATCACAAGGGTCCTTATTGGAGGGAGGCAGGAGGCTCAGAGGCATAGAGAGAGGATGTGAGGAATGGAGCAGAAATAAGAGAAGAGAAGATGCTATGCTGCTGACTTTGCAGGTAGAGGAAGGGGCCATCAGCCAAGGAATGCTGCTCTAGAATTGGTAAAAGGCAGGGAAATGGATCCTCTCCTAGAGTTTCTAGAAGAAATACAAACCTGCGGACACCTGGCTTTTTGCCCAGTGAAACTGATTTCAGACTTCTGACCTCCAGAACTGTAAAAAACAAATTTGTGCTCCTGTGAGTCAGTTGGCTTTGGGTAATTTGTTACAGCAGTAATAGGAAACTCATACACCATTTTACAGATGAGAGATGAGAGCCCCAGGGAGATGAAGTAGCTTGCCCAGAGTCGCATGGCTACTTGATGCCAGAGCTGAGATTGAAATTGGGGAAGTCTGTTGCACTGCTGCTTATTTGAGCCACCAGAACCATTTTGTAAAGCTAGGGCTTCATCATAAATAATAAAATGATTTTATGAGTACCAGCTGCCGCCCAAGGCCCCAACTTGAACTCTGATATCCTGCTTTTGTTTGCAACACATAATATAACTCTTTGTTAGATAGAATAGTCCTTGGACTCCTGTCCCCTTTTGACAGCCTAAGTGTCACTGACAGTTTCCTGCAGTAACCACACGCATGTACAACCAGCTCAGACCAAGAAGCCTGAAGAAGTTTGTTGAACAATAAGTGTTAGGTCCCTACAACCAGTTTCTGCATATTTTACCTGGACCTGAAGGAGGAAAGCTCTGTCTCTGTGTCTTCTCCATCAATTTTCCCTGCCCCAGAATGTATGTGAGCTCCCTCACAGTCCCACGCTG
Source organism: Halichoerus grypus (assembly GCF_964656455.1). Lineage (NCBI taxonomy): Eukaryota > Metazoa > Chordata > Mammalia > Carnivora > Phocidae > Halichoerus > Halichoerus grypus. The sequence goes on from NC_135727.1 coordinate 99,704,807, forward strand.
GGCAGTTAGCAAAGGCTCATCCTTGTGAGGATGTCAACCAGTAAGTTAAGTGTTAGTCAGGTGAGAGATTCAAGAGTCAGCTCTCCTAGGGATACCGGCAGGGGCCTAGCTCCCTCGATACTTTCAGCAAATAATGTTTGGCCTAACAAAACTAACTAATATGGTCTTCCTGCTTGCTAGTGAGAAACTGAAGCAGTTTTATGCAAAACACGTGTAGTCACATGCCAAAGTCTGTTAGCATACATAACCACGGTACAAGTACCAACATTTTCTTTTTGTTCTAGCCCAGGATCCAATCGAAGATCATGCATGGAATCCAGTTGCCATGTATCCTCAGTGTCTTTTAATCTGGACCAGTTCCTCGGCCTTCCTTTTCTTTCGTGACACTGACACATTGGAAGAATGCAGACTGGTTATCTTGTAGGATGTCTGTCATTGGAGGTGTGTCTGATATTCGTTCATGACGAGATTCAGGTTATGCATTTTGGGCAGGAATCACCTAGAAGTGATGTGTGTCCTTCTCAGTGCACCACATCAGGAGGCACAGGACGTTGGTTTGTCTTATCACTGGTGATGGCCTTGCTCTTAGGAAATGCACACAAAAGTGTTTAAGACTAAATGTAGGCAACTTTGGCTGAAATGGCTCAGAAAAAAATAATATGGAGAGACAAGAATAATGTAAGTATGATAAAATACTAATAGTTGATAAATCTGGGTCAAGAGCATACTGGATTTCTTTGTACTATCCTGGTCATTCTTCTGCATGCTTGAAAATATTTTAAAATAAAAAGGTTTTTAAAATCTGACATTCAAGGCTGTCTTCAGTGTTTACAGATTTCTCTGGCAATTGGGGGCAGAATACATTTTGGCAAGATGCTGCTCTTTTGCTGGGGAAGACAGTTTGATGGGCTTTTTGGTAATTCAAAGGCCCCACCTGGTCTAGGTGTCAGGGTGTAGTCAGGAAAGAGCTTAACTGCTCAGCACAGTAAAATGAAAGGGTGACATCCTTGCGTGGAGAAACTTATAGCTGATTTCAAGCTTACACTGGAGATTATGAAAGAGAATGTCATGGTAGATACAAGTGGTTCTCACAGAGATGATGACTATGCCCCAGAACAGGACAGAATGTCTAACCCAAGAGAGGACAAGGCCAATGAGGGGCTTTCCTGTTCATGGTGACAATCTCAGAGAACAGGGGGACACAGTAATGACTGCTGGCTTTCCCTTTCCTATACTGTTAATTCTCTTGTGCTGTTTGTGTGTCTTCGCTAAAGCTGATTAACAGGCACAACAAAGCATTAGCTTGAATTAATGGTCATCCCGGAGGATAAGGTAGATGCTGGCCATGGCTGAAGTAGGCTAAAAGGGGCTGAGGCAGCAGGGAGAAGTCCTGATGAGAGGATCAGAGATGACCCCCCCAGGAGCAGCAGGAGACAACCAGGAGGCTACCAACAGCTGAAAAATCCCCAGAGATATATGGGAAAATACAGTGGACTTGCAGGCATTCTCTGGGGTTTGGATTGTAGTGATTTGCATATTAAAGGGAAGAAGACTGCAAAACCCTGGAGAACTCGATTACGTACGGGAAAGCAACGTCCATTTGCCACTTATTAAATCATATACAAGAAATGGCAAATATGTATATGCATGTTTCAAAGGTTTATTCACGTCCAAAGGAGAGAGATGGTGTGCCAACCCCTTACTGCAACAATCATTAAGAGAATAACTTCTCATTTAGCAAGGTAAAGTCATCCATTGTAGATGAGGTAGATCAGGAATGAGAATTTTCCGGGGCGCCCGGGTGGCTCAGTTGTTAAGCGTCTGCCTTCAGCTCGGGTCATGATCCCAGGGTCCTGGGATCGAGCCCCGCACTGGGCTCCCTGCTAGGCGGGAAGCCTGCTTCTCCTTCTCCCACTCCATTGCTTGTGTTCCCTCTCTCGCTGTGTCTCTGTCAAATAAATAAAATCTCAAAAAAAAAAAAAGAAAAAAGAATGAGAATTTTCCTACGTGTGCACTTTTAAACTTTGCTAATTTAGGGACCATGTGTAAAAAAAATTAAGCAGATAATAAATATTTATTTTATTTTAATGCAGTGATATTATTAATTTGTGGTCATTCGTGAGATTTACCGAACTTCTTTCTTGAGTCTGAGATCTCAGTAATTAAAGAAGTCTACGAAACTCAACCAACAAGAGTTCAAATGAATCATAAGGTTTTATTTTCTCACCTGGGAAGACATCTGCACACACTGAACTTGAAAGTACAGGCTAACAGTGTGAATATTGCTGTCAGTTCAAGGAAGTGAAGATATTCAGACTGAAGACAGACTTTTATATAAATCAGAGACCACACTCATTTCCCGTTCTAAACCTCCCTGGGTTCAGTGGATTAACAATTTTGAACAAAGGCAGACAGTTTGGTGGAAATGAAACCACAATTTTAAAAACAGATTTGAAGACCACGAATGACATTTAAAATTTCTTCAGTTGCCTTTGAAATTTAAATATCTACATCCATACATATATAATTGGATAACTCTCAGTCCTGTGAGTGTGATTCAAATTTATAACTATTGATTTGGCTTAAAAATGAAACTTGCCCATCAAAAACGGCAGTGTCCAAGGAAATACGGTACACATATGAATATAGATGCCAAAACTCTCATAAACTATCTAGCAATATGGCCCAATGATGAGCAACGCTTGGGTCTCAGGTGACTGTATAAAATTATCATTAATGAAACAGCTGAAATCAAAGGGGCACCATGAGCAATGCAAGCCCAGAGTCAAAATGAGGTACTCTCTGGCTGTATCCACTTCACATTTCTCCAGGGTAATTTAGTCTGTTAAAAACCAGCATTATGGGTGCCTGGGTCGCTCAGATGGTTAAGCATCTGCCTTTGGCTCAGGTCATGATCCCAGGGTCCTGGGACTGAGTCCCACATCAGGCTCCCTGCTCTGTGGGGGGGCCTGCTTCTTCCTCTCCCTCTGCTGCTCCCCCTGCTTGTGCTCTTTCACTCTCTCTGTCAAATAAATTTAAAAAAATCTTAAAACAACAACAACAACAAAAAAAACCAGCATTAACAGGCGTTGTTTTTGACTATTCCAAAGATTTTCTCAACTTCCTTCTCCTCTGTTGCCTCCCAATACAGAGAATGAAAAAAACAAATAGTAGGTCTCCCAAACTTCCCCAAACTCCTTGTAAGTAGCCTCAAAATAAAATTTTCCAGGGGGCAGGGAACAAATCTTTACCAGAAAAGCTTTTTTAAAAAAAGATTTATTTATTTATTTATTTGAGGTGGGGGAGGGGCACAGGGAGTGGGAGAGAGAGTCTCAAGCAGGCTCCATGCTGCGCACAGAGCCCGACATGGGGCTTGATCTCATGACCCCAAGACCACCACCTCAGCCGAAACCAAGAGTTGGACGCTTAACCATCTGAGCCACCCAGGTGCCCCAAAAAGCTTTTTATTTTATTGAAAAAAAAAATAAAGTCAAGGATGAGGTCAGCAAAAATGATGGTATTATGGACTGAATTGTGTCCCTCCAAAATTCATATGTTGAAGTCCTAACCCCCAATGTGACTATATTTGGAGATAGAGCCATTAGGGAGGCAATTAAGGTTAAATGAGGTTGTAAGGGTGGGGCCCTAATCTCAGAGGACCGTGTCCTTGTGAAAAGAGGAAGAGGCACCAGAGACTTCTTTCTCTGCATGGGCACAGAGAAGAGGCCAGGGGAGGGCACAGCTAGAAAGCAGCAGTCTACAAGCCAGGAAAAGAGGCTGCACTAGAAATCACCCATGATGGCACCTTGATCTGAGACTCCTGGCCTCGACAACAGTGACAAGATACACTATTTAAGCCACCCCAGTCTGGAATGCTTTGTTAAGGCAGCCTGAGACGATTAATACAGGCAAGTAAGGAAATTCGGGGCTTGTCCGTCCCCAGAATCATTGGAAAACCTGGGAAAAACTGACAGGATAAACCTTATCTGAACTCTGGAAGATAATGAAAGGTTTCTAGCAAGGGAGCAAATGCTTAAGTAAGAGAACAGCCACTAAAACACAGTAGGAGAGCTTTGTGGCATTTTCACTCGACCGTGTCCAACCCCCTTCCGCCGTGTGGCTCCGCCGTGTGGCAGTGGTCGTGAAGACAGCACGCTGCACTCCCTTTGCCGGTACTTGTTTGTAGTGGGACCAGAGCAGACCTTGCCCCTGAGGAACAGCTCTGGTCTGTTTTGACCTATCTGGGGGTTCCCCTGAGGGACATAAGCACTTTGTTTCCCCTAAATCAGAGCTCTTTCAAGGTGAAGTGGCTAAGCAAAGGTCCTCCCTCAAAGACTTTAGAAGGAAATCCACTGACACCTGGGGCAAAAACATAAGACTTAAGGCAAACAATAGAAACACCGACAGCCTGGCAGACAAAGCTGGGGTGTGATATTCTTTGGGGGCTAAGGGTTTTGACAACCTGCTGTGTAGACTGGGGAAGCTAGAAGGCCATGCACACACATGTCCAGGGCAGGATACATGCTCAGAAAAGACCTAAGAAAACCGCAACCTTCCACCTCTGGCTGATCTTTAGGCCGTGAGCCAGTAGAAAGTGAAGGCTAAGATAGAATTGGAAATGGCCTGCCTAAGGGTTGAAGGACCACCCCAACACAGAGCCAATCTTCCTTCCTTCCTCCTTTCCTTCCTTCCTTCCTTCCTTCCTTCCTTCCTTCCTTCCTTTTTCAGTTTGGCTCCAGGTGTTTAAGGAAATCTCAGTCAAATAACTAGCTGACCACTGAGTTAAAGGAAAGAGACCTCATATACCACTCATGGCAAAGAATACATTCTTTACAAAGCAGTTTAGGAAAGTCACTAAACAAACAACTGTGACCCGTAGCATGCAACAAATCCTGGAATGAGGGAGAATCTAAGTCTCCATCCCATAATTTTCAAGATCTCCAGTTTTCAACTAAAAATTACAAGGCATGCATAGAAACAAGAAGGTATGAAGAAAGTATGGCCCAGATGAATGGATAAAGAAAATGTATTCAGCCATAAAAAAGAAAGAAATCTTACCACTTGCAACAACATGGATGAACTGGGAGGGCATTATGCTAAGTGAATAAACCAGACACAGAAAGACAAATACTGTCTAATCTCACTTATACGTGGAATCGCAAAAAGTCTAACTCACAGAAACAGTAAAATGGTGGTTGCCAGAGACTGGGGGTTGGGAGAAATGAGAAGATGTTGGTCAAAGGGTACAAAAACTTCCAGCTCTTGGGCGCCTGGGTGGCTCAGTTGGTTAAGCGACTGCCTTCGGCTCAGGTCATGATCCTGGAGTCCCTGGATCGAGTCCCACATCGGGCTCCCTGCTCGGCAGGGAGCCTGCTTCTCCCTCTGACCCTCCCCCCTCTCATGTACTCTCTCTCTCTCTCATTCTCTCTGTCTCAAATAAATAAATAAAATCTTAAAAAAAAAACTTCCAGCTCTGAGATGAATAAATTCTGGGGATCTAATGTGAAGCACAGTGACTATAGTTAATGATACTGTGTTGCATGCTTGAAAGTTGCTACAAAACTAGATCTTAAATGTTCTCGCCACAAAAAAGAAACGTTAATTATGTGAAGTGATGGAGGTGTTAACTAACTTTATCGTAGTAGTCATTTGGCAATATATACACGTCTCAAATCATCATGTTGTATACCTTAAACTTACACGATGTTATTTGTCAGTTATATCTCAATAAAGCTAGGGAAAAGGAAAGATAAGGTCATATAGGGGTGTTATGGACCCTTCATCCAACATGACTGGTGTCCTTATAAACAAAGTATGTGAAGACATGAGGGAAGAAGAAGTGCTAACAGCTGCAAACCAAGAAATGCCAAGAATTGCCAGCAACTACTAAAAGCTAGGAAGAGGCAAGGAAGGATTCTCCTCCACAGGTTTCAGAGGGAGCAGCGACCTGCTGACAACTTGGTTTAGGAATTCTACCTTCCAGAACTCTGAGTCAATAAATGTTTGTTGTTTAAACCACTCAATCTGTGGCATTTTGTGATGGCAGTCCTAAGAAACTAATATATGCCTCCTGTAGAGAAAACAACACGCTCAAAGGCCTGGAGGCAACAGAGAACATGGCTAAGTCAAGGATCTGCGAATAGCTCAGTGTATTTGAAATTAAGAGAGAGAGGAGGGGAATGTCAAAAATGAGGCTGGCTAGATGAATGAGCAGGGGCCAGATTATGCAGGAGTTTGTAATTTATCCTAAAGATAAAGACAAGACACATTGAAAGGTTTAAGAAGGGGAATAAGATGATCCGATCTTTGTCTTAGAAGAGAACTATGATTCCAATAAGAAATAGATTGGGAAGGAGCACTATGGACACAAATAAAAGTTAGGAGGCTCCAGAATTTGTCTCGGTGACTATGTAAATCGGCTATTACTGTGTAAGAAAATATCCCAAACTTAGTGGCTTAAAACAGCATCTGATATTATTTCTTGCGAGTATATGGATCAGTTGATAGATGACTAATCTAGGCTGGGCAAGCTGGGAGTCAGCTGATCTAGACTGGGTTTGGCTGGCCGTGACTCCACACCCTGCGGTTTTTATCCTTCTCCTGGGGACAGTGGGCAAATATGGGCACAACTTTCTCCTACAGATAGAAGAGGTGCAGGAGAGCAAGCCCAAGCAGAAAAGTGCTCTTTCAAGCCTCTGCTAGCATCACGCCTGCCAACATCCCATCGGGCAAAGCACATGGTTGAGCTCAATTTCAAAGGGCAGGAAAATACATTTCGTCCCTTCTTGAGAGGAACTGTAAAGTCACACTACAAAGGGTGTGCACAGAGGGAGGGGTGAGGAATGGAGGCCATTAACGCAATCCATCTGTCATGTGGGAACTACCTTAATGTAATGGTGGCCTCCAAGTACCCTGCCAGGCAAACTGTCCCAGAGGTCACAGAAAAGACCCACAGACCACATGAAAAGGCTTGATTGACATAGCTTATCAGACAAACTTTAAAACACACAGCAGGGCGCCTGGGTGGCTCAGTTAGTTAAGCGACTGCCTTCGGCTCAGGTCATGATCCTGGAGTCCCTGGATCGAGTCCCACATCAGGCTCCCTGCTCGGCGGGGAGTCTGCTTCTCCCTCTGACCCTCCCGACCCTCCCGCCTCTCATGTGCCCTCTCTCTGTCTCTCTCTCTCAAATAAATAAATAAAATCTTTAAAAAAAAAAAAAACACAGCAAATGGCAAGGGGAAAGAGATGAGGTAGGTTTGCACACTGCACACAGGATGCAAACAAGCAGAAGGCCCACGCTTCCTGAACCCTGGAATAGGCAGTGGGCATACATCCTGTCTGTCTGTCTCTTACTGCGCCAGCCTGCCCTGCTGATGGTGTGGTTGTGAGCACTAGACTTGAGGTTTGAGCCCGGGGTCCACAGACAGAAAGTGCCTAGGACCAATGGCATGCCCTTCCTCTGAGGGATGCAGAGACAAGGACAGCCAGCCACAGCTATAGTTGTCAGTAAGTCTACTGAACAGCCGAGGGTTTTATTTGGATTTCTTAGGGAGAGGACACATGGGACCAGAAAGGTGTAACCAGTGGGTGGCCAACGTTAAGGCTTCACGAATATGGAATCCCTCATCATCCTCATGTAAAACAGTATCATCAAGTACCTCATGTATATTTATCATATATATCATTACTACTAGTGTTTTCTTGTTCTTTCCATTCTTTTCTTATTTTTTAATTTTTTTAAAAGATTTTATTTATTTATTTGACAGAGAGAGACAAAGCGAGAGAAGGAACACAAGCAGGGGGAGTGGGAGAGGGAGAAGCAGGCTTCCCGCTGAGCAGGGAACCAGATGCGGGGCTCGATCCCAGGACCCTGGGACCATGACCCAAGCCGAAGGTAGACACTTAACCGACTAAGCCACCCAGGCGCCCCTCCATTCTTTTCTATCTAGGTTCATACACATATTCTGTACTTATTTTACTTACCTCACATGTCTTCCAGGTTAATAACTTACTCGTTGTTTTGGATGGAATTTTGTTACCCCAAAGTTCATATGTTGCAGCTCCCTCCCCCAGTGTGAGTGTATTTGGAGATAGACTTTTAGGAGACACTTAAGGTTAAATGAGATCATACAAGTGGAACCCTAATCTGATAGGACTCGTGTCCTTGTAAAAAGAGGAAGAGAAAGGGGTCTCTCTTTTTCTACACACACACACACACACACACACACACACACACACCAAGGAAAGGCCATGTGAAGACACAGCAAGAAGGCAGCCATCTATAAGCCAGGAAGAGAGGCCTTACCAGAACTTAATCATCCTGGCACCCTGATCTCACACTTCCAGTTCCCTGAACTTTGAGAAAATAAATTTCTATTATTTAAGCTACCAGTCTATGGTATTTTGTTATGGCAGCCTGAGCTGACTAAGACACTGATCTCTGCCTAACACATTGTATGGGTTTCACCTGTCCCATTTGTTTTCTTGTCTTCTACAGCAGAACTGGATATTCTCAAATAATACAGCAAATAGACACTATCCTACCACTGTGAGAGACGGTAGTGATGTGAATTAGACCTGAATAGACTAGGGAGAATGGCAAGGGAGAGAAATGGAAAGTTCAGAAGCAATATTGCTAGGATTTATTGACTGAGGAATTAGTTGGATGAGACTGAGCAACAGGAAGGAGTCAAGTCTGACCTCTGGTTTCTGGTTTGGGCAGCTGTGTTAAGAGTAACACCATATGGAGAAAATGGCCAGGAAGAACAACCATTATGTGGAGAAGGGCAATGAATTCAGTTTTGTACAGGACTGAGTTTAGGTGCATCGGGAAGGAGAGATTTCCAAGGGGAAGCATTGGCTGGCTAGTTGGATGTATAAATGTGGAACACAATAATGAGGCCTGGTTGGAGACACAGGTGTGAGTGCCAACAGTAAGTAGAATGTAAGCAAGGCCATAGGAGAATACAGCAGTAAGAAAGAAGGAGGCCAAGAGCAGATATTCCTTGGAGACTTTGGTTTGAAGGATAGCAGAAGAGAACGAGTCTGAAATGGAGAAGAGGAAAAGCAGTCAGAGAAATAAGGGCGAACCTGCAACTATGGGGCTTGGCAGCCACTAGAGTTTCAGGTACTAGTCATTTGATGTCAAGAATTAGGTATAATACAGACTAATGAGTGACCCTAGACTTAGCAATAAGTGTAAGTTATCAGTGACCTCAGTAAGAGGTTTCAGTAGACAGCGTGATCAGTAGACAGTGGTGATCCAAGGGGAGCCAGATGTTAATGGGCTCAGATGAAAGATTGGAGTCGCCTCAAAATGGCTGGCTCTGATAGGGAAGAGAGAGCATGGCTGGATTCGAGAAGAAATGTGGACATCAGAGGGATTTGGTTTCATTTTGTTTTTAATTAAGAGCTTGTAAGTGTTGGTGAGAACGAGCTAGGACAAAGGGAAGGAGCTACATGCGGAGGATCTTTGATAGAACAAGGTTCCTGAGTACTTGAAAGGAAGGAAATGGAAGGAGCCTTAGGCAGGAGGGGGAGGGGCTCTTCTCTTGTAAAAGGAGGGAAAGAGAGTGCAGATGCAAAAAGGTCTGTAGGGCTGGTGGCAGGGGCTCGAGGGACTTCCTCTTTGTGGTTTCCATTTTCTTTGTGAAAGAACAGGAAAGGTTTTCTGTTGAAAATGAAGTGGTTAATGAACATTTCAGGAAAATGAAGAAAGCTTTCAAGCTTCATGTCTGCTGTTCAGATGTAGGGTTCGGCTATAGAGAACAAAATGATTCAAGACAGAGTTAAGAACCCAATTGGCCCTGAGATCATAGATCAGCAGTGGTATGAATCTGGGGTAACTTTCATAGCTCTCCTTACCAACTTATGTGCAAGTGTAGAGGAAGAAGGCAGTGGAGGTGATCAGGGTTGGGTTTTGCCTGACAGGTGGTACAGAAGGACAGTGTGCGAGGAGTTCAGGACGTGTGCAAGAGAACGCTGAAGTGATGGATGGTAGAGTCTAAGATGGGTAGAGCACCAGGAAGTGAACACATAGGAGGGAGGCAAAGTCAAAGAATCAAAGAGAAACCAAAGGTTTTGATGAGGTTGAGACAGTCACCTTGGGTGTGAGTGAATGGGGAAGAGAGAGAAGCAGAAAGTGGTGATCCAAGGGGTCATGTCTGAGATGGAAACTTTAAAGGTGGTATAATTCTGAGAGATGACCAGGCTCAGAGCATGGCTATGAGACAGGGTGGCTGAAGTGGGGGGAGATGAAGATTTCTGAATGAGGAGGCAAAGGAAGAGTGAGGCAGGGTCTGGATCCACTCAAGTCACCCAGAATGAAGGCCCTCCTCTGGTAGCAAAAGGGTTAATGAAATTGCAAAGACTCTGTTTGAATCCAGACCCTCTACGTAAAGCTGTATGACTTTAGTCAATCTATTTCACCTTTCTTACTCTCAGCTTCCTCATCTGAAAAATGGAAGAGGGGTATTAATACCTACCTAATTGGGTTGGGGGGATAATGAAGGGTATACAGTGCACATAGTGCTCAACAATGCATGAGCTTTACCTCCCTTATAAATGTGGTGCACAGAACTGAGAAAAATGTTCTAGGTCTTGCCTGACTAGTCAAGGGTGAAGGGGGATCTTGACTTCTTATGTTTTAAAGATAGCATGTCTGTGGTGCAATCTCAGACCTATTGTGCTACCCTCTTAAAGACTTGCCTCACATTATTGGCTCACATAGAAATGTGCAATCAATTTCAACCACCAGATCATTTTAATAGAAACTGCAACAATTGAGGTATCTGATAAAAAATTTCAGGCCAAGTATATATAAATTGTGAAGCCTCATGGGAGGAAGGGCTGTTGTATTAGGTGGCCATAACAAAATACCACAGACTGGGGGGCTTAGACAACAGAAATTTATTGTCTCACAGTTCTGGAGGCTAAGAAGTCCAAGATCAAAGTTTTGGCAGAGTCGGTTTCATTCTGAAGCCTCTCTCCTTGGTTTATAGGTGGCCATCATTTCCTTTTTCTTTACATGCTCTTCCTTCTGTGTGTGTCTGTGTTCTAATCTCTTCTTATAAGGACACAAGTCATATTAGATTGGAGCCCACCCTAATGGCTTCATTTTAACTTAATTGCCTCATTAAAGACTTTATCTCCAAATGCAGTCACATTCTGAGGTCCTGGGGGTTAGGACTTCAACATGTGAATTTGGGGAGGGACACAATTCATCCCACATCATTTGTAAATGAGAATTCCATTTTAAAACACTGCAAATTTGTCAAGGCTTCCGGTCATATTTTAAGACACATTAGAAACACACAAAAGTAAAAATGTTGAGATAATATGAACTAAGTATCAGTAACATGTAATAATAATAATAAAAATAATAATAATACTAATATAATATTCCTACCAAAAGGGAAAAACCTTGAAAAATTATTCACTGAGGGAACAAATAAATAATGCATCCTGCTCTGTAAAGATAAAATGTATAAACTGTTGAATCTAAGAAACAAAACAAGACAAAATAAAAAAATCATGCGAGCAGGCGGTCTCTCTCTGTATTTAAGAGTTGGGCTGGTGTTTGAACACATGTTTCTTCTTGGAAACATGGGTAGACATGTTTCTTGGGAGTTGGAGCTCTGAAAGAAGCTCTGCAAAAGAGTTCCAATGATGGTGCTGTGGCCCTCCAAGGAGGGGGCTTAGAACTGCTGTCAGAGGTGAGAAGTTGATTGCATCACATTATCTGAGTTCTCTCACCCACTCCTTATTTGAAGGCCACACAATTTCAAGATGGCCACATAGATGTGGGAAGGAAAACAACACTGTGTGACCATCAACTACTGGCAGGGTCTGTGATAGGTGGTCTGCATTCATTAATTCAATACAGTGCTCATGTCAAGATTAAGAAGTATTTCTTCTCATCCCCACTCTACAAATGAGTCTGTCGAGGATTAGAAAAACCAGGTACCTCATCTAAATTCTCATGGTGGTAGTCATGGAGGTAGGATTCAAATTTAGGATTGTCTGAAGACAAAGCATTAGTACTTCCAGTTATACCAAGCAAATGGGTCTAGACCAGTACTGCCCAATATGGTAGCCACTAGCCACATGTGGGTCTTTAGATTTAAAATAATTAAACTTAAATAAAATTTAAAATTGACTCTCTCAGCTGCACTGGCCAGATTTCAGGTGCTCAATAGTTATATGTAGTTTGTGGTTTCCGTATCGGAGAGCACAGATGTAGAACACTTCGATTATCACTGAAATTTCTATTGGACAACACTAACGGGCCCTGGCGTAATTTAACCATATCATCGCTTCTGTGAACCTTTCATTGACAAGATGTTTTACAGCAACTAACAAAAATGTAGATTTTAAAGGTACCAATTTGATCACTTTTGAAAATCTCTTTAAAAATCATGCAAGATGCATATCTGGAAGTGCATATAACATCAATGTACAGGGGCGCCTGGGTGGCTCAGTTGGTTAGGCAACTGCCTTCAGCTCAGGTCATGATCTCAGGGTCCTGGGATCGTATCCCTCATCGGGCTCCCTGCCCGGTCTGCTTCTCTCTGCCCTCCTGCCCCTCTCCTTCTGCCCCTCTTCCCATTCGTGCTCTCTCTCCCTCTCTCAAATAAATAAATCTTTTTTAAAAAAATTAATGTACAATTTAACTAATAATTTTAAAGTGAACACCTATGTAAGCACCACCAGGTTTAAGAAATGGAACATCACCAGTCCTCTGGTGTCCCTCACTTGGTCTATCCCTTCCTGATTAAAGCCTAGCTGCCTTCCTTTCAGAGGTAACCAGGAACCTGACTTTATGCAATTATCATTTTCCTTCATGATTTTACCACCTACGGGTTAAGTCACAGAGTTTAATTTTGCCTTTTAAAAAATTTCACATAAACTGAATCGTAAAGTAGGCATTTTCTCATGTTTTTATGTCCAAAAGAACCTTAGTAAGATTCATCCATTTTGTTTCATATAGTTCATTTACTTCCTTTGCTGTATATATAAAATTCCCCTTGTATAATTACGCCACACCTTATTTTTCCTTTCTAGCGTTGGTGGCTATTTGAGTTGTGTCCAGTGTCTGACTATTACAAATACTGTCCTTCTCTGAAAAAAAGGAGGATTTTCCATTCTGTCAAGGTGAGACTTGGGTTAAGAGATTTACAAACATTTCTGACCACAGTCACAATAAGAATATATTTTACACTGTGACTCATAAATGTATAGAATGGAAACAAAAATCCCCCCAAAGAATATTTGATGTGATATGTGGGATGCACTTTTCTATTTTCCTTTGTATTCAATTCTAGTCTACGTCCCCTTTTTAAAAAAATCCTGACTGTGACCGCCCCCCCCCCAAATTGATTTTGGGATCCCTTGGTGGTTTGCCAGCCACAGGTAAAAAATTTCTGGAATGTAAGTTACAAAAGATACGGATGGCAACACCAGGCTAGTGGGCCCTTCCAGAACAAGCCTTCCACAGTTTCCATGACTACCCATTTTTCTGGCCAATAAAAGCAACCATGCAGTGAACCAAAACTATCATGGCAGTCTGTTTCTTCCCCTCTTCGGCATCAGAACCGGAAGGCATATGCGGCACAGGAACGAAGCAGCAGGCTTGCGGAATCCGTCACCAGCCTTTGTGGAAGGCATCATGTCCCAGAACTGATGTGTCAACGTATCTCACCCAGGCTACGGAAGGGCTGACCCCTTCCCTCACCTCAACAGGCGCTCGGAGGGTAAGTTCTTTATTTCTGTATCGGCCTTTCAGGAGCCAGCCCTTCCCCAGGGTGTGGAGGAATGACTGACTTACTCAGAGAGGCCAAACCTCAGCTCTGAATGGGCATGCTTCCTTGCAAGGCGCCCTTTGTGTTTTCCCCACATTTGCAAGTTCACCCGGCCTCCTTCGGCACTGCAGATCATGTCACCTCCCTCACCCTATGTCCAATCACCTGTTGCCATTGTGTTAACTTGCCTCTGTGGGGATTATAGGGGCTCTTTCCCAGCTTGCTGGAGATGGGACCCCGGAGTAAAGGAGCACAGCCTTTCCGGAGTGGCAGGTCAAGTTGCCAACTCTGATTTTTCTGCAGAGCTGTGAGCCATGGGTGGTGAGGGAGAGTGACATCTGGCAAGTGTGGACGTGGGGTGGGCACAAGGGTGATGGCAGGCATTGTTCTACTTTTGGCCGCTGAAGCAAGAACATGTGATGTCTTGGAAGCCCTCAAGGGAGTGGGAGGTTAAGAGCAAGAGTTTTCAAGTCAGATGGCCTGGACTCAACTCTGGTTCTTTCATTTCCTGGCTGCATGACTTAGACCAATTTTTTAAAAGATTTATTTATTTATTTGAGGGGGTGGGGCAGAGGAGAGGGAGAGAGAAACCTTCACAGACTCCCTGCTGAGCACGGAGCCCGACAGGGGGCTCGATCCCACAAGACCCTGAGATCATGACCTGAGCCGAAATCCAGAGTCAGACGCTTAACCGACTGAGCCACCCAGGTGCCCCTTAGACCAATTGTTTAACCTCAACCATGGTTTCCACATGCATAACTGTTACTTCTCAGCCCTGTTTTGAAGATGAAATGAGATGATGCATGTGACTCACTTAATGCCTTGCACATAGAACGGGCTCATTGTGATAGCTGCTTGCTTTGCTGTTGTTCTCATACTGGGAAAGAGGAATGGTGGAGAGGTCTAGGCAGCGGCCCGAAGTGCAGGATGTAATGCCTGGGAACTACACATATACACCCTCAGACCCAGAAACTTGCCCTACCTGGGACCACAAATGTGGGTTTATCTTGCTGGCCTGTTGTGTATTGGAAGCTTCCTGGAGAGCTGTGCTGACAAGGATCCTGAGGTCATGGCAAGTGTCAGGGTGGCAACAGATGTCATGATTGGTCATCTTAGCCTACTATGGGCTTGGAATGGAGTGACGAGTTTAGAGTGAAGACACCGGCTGGGCATTTGCCTTTCCTGCCCCTTTAGTGATTGAATATTTGGTGACTTACTATTGAATTTTCCAGACTTTTCAAAGTAGCTCTTTTTGAAAGCATTATTTCTGGGAGGCACCATGCTGGCTGGTATGCAAGCCTCAACTATGTCTCTGCAAGGCCACCGTCTACAGGGTGCACATTTGAGGAGGTGCTTAGATGTAGGACACAGGTCGGTCAAGCAGTCCAGGGGGAAAGAAGCAGAAGGAAAGGAATAGCCCATCACAGGACACAAGAGGGAGCGTGTGACTTCTGAAATAGCAGGCCAAGCTCAGGCTGGGCTCCAGTCTAAGGGGACCGCCATTGCTTTGTACCTGGCTAAACAAACACCGCCACCTGGTGGCCAAGGAGAATGTGCCTCTGTCGGGGAGGCCGGTCGGAAATCACATACTTGAAAAATGTGAGGAAACGGGTGAATGAACAGAAACTTTAAAATATTTAAAATATCGTGTTTCACCATGCGAGGGTAAATGTGGGGTCTAGAAACCCGAGGCTAGCAGAAGTGACATTAAAAGGCAAATGAAGAAAATGCATCTATTTTTGTATAGCGGACATTTATTGCATATTTCCAACACGCCAGGCCCTAGTCTAAGTGTTGAATGTTTGTCAGCTCATCTACTCCTCACCTCAACCTTATGGGATAGTACAAGTGTATCCTGATTTTACAGCTGTGGAAACCGAGGCACAGAGGGATGAATGCTGGCAGTGCTAACATTTCAACGCGAGCAGATCAGCACAGAGCCCACTGCATATATTTGAAATACAAAGGGACCCACAGACAACACGTAACTTTCAAAGATTTGAAGAGTAAGCAAGTAGGGAAATTATCTTTTCGCAAGTGAATCACTCTGCAAATTTACTGAGCCACTACTCCACACTTCCTGCATTGCGTGGGGGGGGGGGGGAGGGCTGCGAGTCTGATGTAGGACGCCACCGCCCCCCCCCCCCCCCCCCCCCCCCCCCCGCCAAGGAGTTCCCAGTCAAGGTGAGGAAGTAAAACGCGCATGGAGGACGCAACCAGAGAGCAACATATAATCACATCAGGGCATGGTGTGAGTTGCATAGGGCCGAGTATCGGTGATGGCCTGGAGAAATCAGGAGGCAGTAATGAGTGAGATACCCGAGTGGGGATGGGAGCCTTGCGTAATAAACAACTCTAGGTTAACGAAGTGTCTGGAATTCAAAAGAGCCTGAAGCGAAGGACTCGGATGCCACAGAGACAGATTAAATACTGTAGGGAGGGGGCGCTTTAATGGTTGATAGTAAATACAGTTGAAGTCGCCTTCCCAAGCGTTTATTTACTTTTTGAATATTGTACTCCAACTTCTCCCAGAAGGCATTTCAGTAGTGAGATCTCTTGGGTCTCCCACGTGAAAAGAATGCTTCCTCGAAGCTTGTCACCATTGCGTCTCCCAAGAAGAGAAAGGAAGAGCCCCAGAGACGAAGGGGCCACGTGGAGGGAGAGAAGAGCTCGGGAGGTTAAGAGCAAAGACTCTGGGGGCAGTCTAGATTCAAATCCCTGGTTGACCTTGACAGCTGTGTGACTTTGGGCAAGTTACTTAACCTCTCTGTGCCTGTTTCCTCATGAAGTTGTCACCAGGATTAAGATGATTTGATTCGTGTAAAGCCCACAGAACAGGGCCTGGCACTTAGCAAACTGTTCCTATATAATTGTAATGACAGTGATAATCATATCTGGAGATGCATAGTAATGGCCTTCTCCCTTTTGCATTCCACGCGGCTGACCGTGTCCCTAGTAACCCTGAGGCAGCAGCTGCTGAGGATGGGGGTTAAGGGATGTCATATGGGATAGAACTGGGGAGAGGAAGGCAGAGCGGTTCCATTTGAACTTGGCAAAAAAGATTTTTTGAGTTGAAGACACGATCTTGAAACTCAGGCTTTGTTGTGAGAGAACCGTTGTCTAAATTCCTTTGGCTCTCATTGAGCACAAAAGCAAATCCTAGAGGGCTGGGGCCACCCTGCCCTTGTAGAGCAGAGAGGACACTCTTTCAGCCTGGGGCACATAGAACAGGAGACATGCTGCCCCAGAGAAGGCCAGGCTAGAGGGAGAGGAAGTGGACAGTGGGTCCTTGGGTAATTATGGGAAGAGGGGACCCCCTGCATCCTGATGCCAGTCTCCATTCCCAGGGGCATATTGAATCGATTGAGAGAATACCAAAGGTTTAGGAGCTTTCACTCCTCTTCCCATTGGTGACTCTTGAGCGACATTTATCTGGGGCCCCACCGAAGCGTGTGTTAGCAAGGAGGAGGAAAGGTGCAGTCAGACAGAGGACAGGGACTAGCCCTCTGGTGTGGCTATAGGGTTTTGGAAGCCCAGCCTTGCCCAGAGGAGGAAGGACGTGAGGCTGAGGCCAAAAGCCTTCCATATGCCCTCTTCCTTGTGGGGAACAGCCCAGTCTCCGGGCCCAAAGGAGGGAATGGTATGGACTCTGGGGTCTGCAGCTCACAGCGAGCCAAGGAAGGCTGAGGAAGCAGACAGAGAACAGGCCCCCCCAGCTGCAGACCTCAGCAGCAGTACTCCAGCAGAATGTGTAGGACCCAGGTGTGAGCCAACACTGGCCTGACCTGGCCTCAAGACCAGCCTCAGGCCACAGGTCCTCTGCCTGTGAAGTCACACAGTCTCTCTCCCACAGACTTGGGTGCTGCCATCTTAGGAAAGGAGGAGGGCAGGGCAAGCATTCTGAAAGAGCATTTTAATCTAACATGTCCAGTTAGTTCAAAGAGAGTTTAATTTAGCAGAGAAGCCAAGCTTAGCAAGGTTTTGTGGGTCGTGTGTGTGTGTGTGTGTGTGTGTGCGCGCTCACATGCCAAATGGGGATTCGGAATCATGAGGAAGTTCAGATGCATTCTATTAAAAAGATATATTTTATTTGGACATCTGAGCACAGTGTGGGGAAATCAGTGATTTTGCTACCTTTAGACACATATATCTGATGAAAGATTCATTTGTTTAAGCCCCAGACACCTACCTCTGCTTATGAAGCAAGATTTCTGGAATACTGGAGAGCCCAGGTACATTGTAATCGCCTGGGGAATGGGGGGAAAAAAAAAAAACCTGATATCTGGGTCCCACTCTCAGACATTACCATTTAATTAGTCTGGGTGTAGCCTGACTTCAGAATTTTTAAAAGCCCTCCCCCCAGGTGATGCTAACGGACAGCCAAGTTTGAGAACCGCTATATAGAATAACATTTTCCCCATTGCTCAGGGCACTCTCTTTGAATACAGAAATAATAGTGAGGAGTACATGTTCTTACTGTAAATACAATTTTACTCACACAAGAGGAGGAAAATGCCATCCAAGGAGCAGACCTGGCTGCTCTGGCATTCTTCTGGTGTACTTAGCATTCTTCATAGAAAAGCAGGTCTTCAATGTATCTATCCAAATGTCCACAGCAACACTGTCCAATATAACACAAACCACAAGTGCCAGCCACGTATGACATTTAAAATTTTATAACAGACACATCTAAAAAGTAACTAGAAAGAGATGAAATCAATTTTAAGCCATTTTATTTAGCCCAATATGTCTGAAAATATTATCATTGCAGCATGTAACAAAATACAAAAATTATTAATATTTTCCATTCTTCTTTATACTAAGTCTTGGAAATCTGATGTGTCTTACACTTATGACAAATCTCAATTCAGACTAGGAACATTTTCAGTGCTCAGTAGTTACACGTAGCTAGTGGCTGCTAATACCAGTCAGTGCTGGTTTAGACATCATGGTGTTCACTAGTATAGGATGCCGAATCAGAGTGCTATCTAAGGAGATGACATTTTAGCACAAAGTTTATTTCCCTTTGGAAATTTGTCAATGATATCAGGGCCCTGAGAACGTAATGTTTGTTTCCTCCTGTAATCCCAGGTAGCCCCGTCAGGTACAGAGTCCCACCTTGCCTTACTAGTTCTTTGGGACCTAATAGAAACCTTGCTTATCCTTTTCCTTCAGAATCAGTTCTCCAGAGGAAGTAGAGAATGAATTCTGATGGGAGATGAATGTAAAGCAATCCCAAGGAGTTCCAAGACCTAAAAAGTGATGTCAACATTCAGGCAGAAGAATTAGGATCTTTTCTCCCCCTGCCCTGTAACCCAACGGTACTAGAGATATGTCACCCCAGCGGCTGAAGATCACTCTGCCTCCTTTTGCAACTCCTGGGACCCTCTCCGTAATTCAAGATGTCCAGAGCCAATTGGTCAGATTTCAGGGCCAGGATTAGTCCGCATGAAATCCTTTACAGGTGAAAGATGTGCCCTCTGGAACAGGTGATTGAGCGTTTTGGCCTGTTGGTCTTTGTAATTCCAAGAGTTGAGTATTGGCAGTGAGAGGAAATTACATAGGGGAAGTCTTTTAGCCTGTGATTAAACATTTAAGCTACCTAAACCTTTCCAATGTGGGGAAAAGGATCCTTCCAGATGTGTCAGACCAGCTAACTAAAGTTCTGCATCCAGGTTAGGGGAGAAAATAAAATCTCTTCCTTGCTTCTCTCAGGAAACACTGTCCTTGGGGACTTGGAAGAAAGAAGTGAATGATCTGGGTAGAACTTGAAGTATTTCTTGTTCCCTGTCCTGACACCATCAAATGTCATGTAACTATGACCCCTTAATCCAACTGTCTTCCTCCGCAATGCGAGCACTTAATAGTCTCCCTCCTAAAATATCAGCTTGAATTTTTTTTTCTAATTTATCTATTCAAATAGTGGTAACTTTTTTGGTTCCAAAGAACAAAGAAATAAGACTTGATAAACCAGGTTCTAGGCTCAGGTGTGCTCTAATTCATTAGTTGGACTTCGGTAAGTCCTCTCCGTTTTTCCAGGAAAAGAGGAGAGTGGCCCTGAGCATGAATATTGTAGAAGAATGGGATTTCAACCCCAGAATTCTTTCCTCTGGGACCCTCATGATTCCAGCCCAGTGACCCCCTTCTGGCTCTTCAGAGCACGGCTCCAGTGCTGGGAGCTGTGGAGGGCACCCTGCCTCAGCCCCCAGCCTGAGGCCTGAACAGGAACAATTCCTCCCTACAGAGTAAGGGCTACCTTACAAGCTCCTGCCTCTTCATACCAGGGTACCCCGGGAAATGCCACCAGGCTTGCTTCTTCCCTCAGTCTCTGTCATCTGCCAGACCTAACCACATCTGCAAATTGGGCACAATTTAGGAGCCACGAGAGTCTAGGGATTAAACACTTGGGCTTTGGCACCAGACCACGTTGGGCTTGAACTCCAACCCTGCTACTTCCTGTGCTATCAGAGGAAAGTTCCTTTAGCTCACTAGTCTCAGCATTCTCTTCTGCAGAATGGACATAACTGTGGTAACTGTTGCATAGGATTGTGGTGAGGAATAGAAGTGATCACGTGTACAAGACACTTAGCATAGGCTTGGCTCATGTCAACACTATCATTCCTTCTCCCTCTCACCGCGTGCCTCCTGATCACCTCTCTCCCATGTTCCAGCAACACGGACCTACAGGCTGTTTCGCTGCTTATAAATGTCCCTTGTACTAATTCCAGGCTTTTCCACATGATGTCCCTTTTACCAGGAACGTTCTTTCTAGTGCCTTCATCAGGCAAATGCCTCCTCATGATTCAGATCTCAAGCAAGGGCAGATCCAAGTTTTATGGTGCCTGAAACAGATAATTTGGTCTCAGGAGAGGCTTTGAAAAAAAAAAAATGAAAAAAGATTAATTCCAAATTTGGTACAACATGAAAGAATATTCAGAATGAACCAGAAATCACAGTAAATTACTTAGAGATTCAGGTCCCTTCCTTCTGTGATCTCTTCAGACAGTGGAGGCAGAAATGCTTAGTAGATGTGCTTCCCCATTGCTTCCTGACTTCTTCCCACCCAGAACATGCTACACCTCCTAGCCTTCACTGGGGGCCTGAGGCTTAAGCTTTATAGACTTCAGGGTAAATTCACCCCTGGTCTCAGATTTTATGTCACTTTCTCTTTGTACCTTCTCTGAACCTCCAAGGCCAGATCTGGATTCCTTATCTCTCTCCCTAGGACCTCCTAGGTAGACCGCCATCATAGCTCTGACCTCTGTGCATTGAAATCACCAGGTTGGATAGCTGTCTCTTCAAATAGACTCTGAGTTCTGAAAACCAGACGAGTTTCTTGCTCACCGGTCCACCCTCAGTGCCGAGTGCAGCATCCAGCACACAGGGGCACTCTAAATGTGTGTGCAACTCATGAATGAATACCTGGTTCTCCCCATCCCCATCGAACCTCTGGGGTTCCCGATTCTCCAGAGCTGAGGAGAGTTTTCCTTCCTGCCCTTTCTAGATGCCCACAGCTCCACGATTTCAATCTTGTGACGCTGAGACAACCCCACTAGTAGGCGCCCTCACAGAATAACCAGGTGTAATTGCCACTATTTATTCAATACATGACTTCTTCCAGAGTGCTTCTTAACCAGGGACACATAATGCAAGAAGAGATAAGTATAGGATTTTTCTTTTTGGATAGAGAGGATAGGGAGCTTTTGCATTCTTCCCCAATTCATCAGCTTAGCTGAATCTTGATTTTCAAAAATGTCTAGAACTAACACAACTCAACATCAAAAAAAAAAAAAACAAAAAATGGGCAAGGACTGGAATAGACATTTTTCCAAAGTGGCCAACACACACAAAAAGATGCGCAACATCACTCATCATCAGGGAGATGCCAATCAAATCCACAGTGAGATATTACCTCACACCTGCCAGAATGATTAGAATCGAAGAGACAAGAAATAACAAGTGATGGTGAGGAGGTAGAGAAAAAAGAACACTTGTGCACTGTTAGTGGGGCTGTAAATTGGTGCCGCCACTGGGTAAAACAGCATGGAGATTGCTCAAAAATTTAAAATAGAAATACCATATGACCCAGTAATTCCACTCCTGCATATTTACCCAAAGAAAATGAAAACATTAATTCAAAAAGATATCTGCACCCATATGTATATTGCAGCATTATTTACAATAGCCAAGACATGGAAGCGACCCAAGTGACCACTGATAGATGAAGAAGGATGTGATATATAGATACAATGGAATATTACTCAGCCATAAAAAAGAATGAGATCTTGCCATTTGTGACAACACGGATGGACCTAGAGGGCATTATACCAAGTGGAATAAATTAGAGAAAGACAAATACCATAGGATTTCACTTGTATGTGGGATCTAAAAAACAAAACAAATGAACAAACAAGCAAAAACAGACTCTCAAATACAGAGAACAAACTGGTGGTTGCCAGAGAAGAGGTGGGTGGGGGGATGGGAGAAATAAAGGGGATTAAGAGGTACAAACTTCCAGTTATAAAATCAAGGCACGCAGATGAAGAGTACAGCATAGGGAATATAGTCACTAATATTGCACAGTGACAGATCCTGAGTACCCTTATGGTGGTTAAGTATAGAGCAATGTATACAATTGTTGAATCGATACGTTATACACGTGAAACTACTCTAACGTTTTATGTTAATTATACTTCAATTTTAAAAAAGACACTACAGGTTGCCCAGCAAATGGCTATTTCCCCCACTTGCTGTTGTTAGCAGAACCCGGTTTTTGTGAGTATTCGTCCTCCCATAAGCTAATGGATGGTGGCCCCTTTGCCAGTCCCCGGGGGTGAACGCTGCACAGTCGTAGGAAAGCATGGCAATTGCATTCTCCTTGCCGGAGACAGCTTTAGAGGTGGGGATGTGACTCAACCCCAGCCAGGAAGAAACTGGGGAAGTTCTGCTGTAGGTGCTGGGGGGCTTCTAAGAAAGTTTTTTCTCCAGAAGTAATAGAGCTGCCCAAAGGGAAATCCCCTAATTTTGGACTCGGTTGTGTAAATGTGATGCCTGGGACTCAGATTGCCATCTTGTAATTACAAGGAGGCAAGCACGAAGGTGAAGTGACAGGTTGGAAACAGCGGAAAGGAAGCTGGAAAGCCTCTGGGGCCTGAGGCTCTTTGGCCCATTGGAATCTGGAACCACCTCTCTCCAAACTTCTTGTTAGGTCAGGTAACACAATCCTATTGTTTCAAAATCACTTTTAATCGGGTGTTCTACAAATTGTAGCTAAAGGTACCTTGCTATAATTCCTAATAAGTCCAAGGGGGTGACTTGGGAGGTGAAGTGAAGAATGCACAGAAATCACTTCATTATTGTGATGGTTATTCTGCTAACATATACATTTATTAGTGCTTTGAAAGTGTAAAAACATTTCACCTTGATGACATACTTTGTGTGAAGGTGGATAATTTACTTTGTGAAGGTAGAACATTCACATTACATTTTAAAACTAAAAATATTTTCTCATCTCTTGAATCAAGCTGCAAATGAGAGAAGCCAAGTGATTTGCATGTGAACAACCTTCATTTCCAAAAGAAGAGTATATGATAAGTATGCTTGAGAACAATATTCCAGCAGAGCAAAAAAAAACCAAAAACCAAAAAACAAAAACCAAAACCAAACAACTTCCAAGGGTAGTAATTCCTGATATTTCTAGTTACAAAGGAGGTCTTTTAAGGTCACCTCCCACACAACAGTAGTTGAATTTTTAATACCTGTTCATGGTAGTGGCTGGGGGGATGATGACAAAGTTACTTTAAATACAGCAACACATTTAATCAGTCCTGTTCTATCACTCCCAACAGCATTCCCATCGGTTTGGAAATTAACTGCACAAGTGTGTGCCAGACATCTCTAGTTAGCGTGCAAACATCTCTCGTTAGTGTAGAGGAGGGCAATGCCTGCCCAATTCTTGGAGGTCGGCAGCCCTACGGCTGGGCACCATTGCTTTAAAAAATTCTGCCACTCTGCTTACAGTCACCTTGTTAGAAGAAGGTGATACCAGGGAATCATTCTCCTCTGCACTGGGGTACTGGCAGGGATGGTCTTACAGCACCACTCCAAAACAGACTTTCTAAATCCTGTTGTTTCTTGAGTGTTACCGCTCCTGAAAACCTGCCGCATGAACTGTACAGTGTAGGTAATTAAAAGAGGAAGCTGACTGATAAGAAATGAAACCAGTATGCATGATGCAGATGTCTAAGGAGGGTGATTATTCCCAGGGCTCTAGGAAGCAGGCTAATCAGGTTTCAATCAGGAACCCATCATTCAGAGAGAAAGAATTAACTCAGGATGGGAGGCAGGGAGGGAGCAGAAGCACAGGCAGGATCTCAAGATCTAACTGGATGACTCCCTCCTTGGGAGGAGGCAAACCATGTCACATGGGGGTGTATGCTGCAGGCAGGGGAGGCCAGCTGGGAGGTTTTCCGATAGCCTGCTGCAAGAAGATGCTGAGGCATACTGCTATATACTCCTCATAGATGCTCTGGCTTCCAAAACCCGCTTAAACCGACACTGCTTCTCTTTGGCCTAAACAGCTATGCAAAAGAGGTGACAAGGAGTGGGGCATTCCCTAGGGCAGGCTTCTGCAACAGACACACCTTCTTAGTCTGATAAGGGTTATTACGTGCTGGGAACAACAGGATTGGGGATGTTTCTGAATTCCCAGCTCTGTGCAAATCTCTGCTGTTATGAAGTGCCTTTTTCTGGGGGGAGAAAGATTCAAAATGTTACTCATTTAATTACAGTACATAGAGTTGACATTTCTGAGCTCCTTCCCATTTGGAAAGCTATGCAGAGAGAATATACTCTCCTGGAAGAGGAGCACCCAGAGAAATATGGCCATAGAGGAATAACATATATTTCCCTCATCTCCTTCATAATCTTTACAAACTTGGGCCTAAACACTGTAAAACAGAACTATCACAGTGGAGGAGGGGGGGAGGAAGTAAACTACAGGCTCACGTATTAAGCAGCAAATCTTGATGCCTAAAATGTACATCCCTGAAAAAACTACCCAGTTTACCAGTAAACATCCCAAATGTATGGTTTTAAGCTGTTCATCAGTACTGGTAACATGTCCCAGTGTTCACAGGGAAGTTAAAACTTACTCATAACTTTAAATAAAGAGACCCTCTGAGAAGAGGACTGCGTAGATTCACATAGTTGGGGAAGCTTTGTGAAAACAAACGGAGTGATTAGCACCATTGTTAAATGGACTGTGGACGCCAGATTAGATAACTAGTATTGTGTCCGTGTTAAATTTCCCAAATTCGGTCACTGTACTATGGCTTTGCTCTTAGGAAACACACATTGAAATATTTCAGAATAACGGGCGAAAGAGACAAAGCGAGAATGACAAAGCAAACACAGCAAGATGTTAATAGGTGGACCTAGGTGCAAGATAAAAAGGAATCCCTTGCAGTGTTCTTGAGGCTTTTCTATTAGTTTGAACTTATTTCAAAATGAAACATTTACAAACACCAAATGAAGTAATTTTAGATTGACCTACTTAAACACTATACTTGTTGACATTCACTTTTCTCAAGGGGTTGACTGAATGCCAAGAGCTCTCTTTGAAAAAGACTTATCCTATAGCTAAGTCTTTTCAAATTGCAAGGCCATCTTCAGAAGAAAAGGAATTACTCAAACAATCCACATCTATCTCATGCTCTGAAATGACCGCTTTATTATTTTTTAAGATTTTATTTATTTTTCAACAGAGAGAGAGAGAGACAGCGAGAGAGGGAACACAAGCAGGGGGAGTGGGAGAGGGAAAAGCAGGCTTCCCGCTGAGCAGGGAGCCTGATGTGGGGCCCGATCCCTGGACCCCGGGATTATGACCTGAGCCTAAGGCAGATGCTTAAAGACTGAGCCACCCAGGCGCCCTGAAATGACCCCTTTAATAACTGATAGTTTTTCTTCCAAAAGTATCAATGGATAGTTTGTAAATGGATTGTCATTTACATACGATTACTCATGTTAATATCTGAATCAGTACACCATTTATGTTTGTCTAGAAGAGAGTTGTATTGCCTCTCTTTTTTTGGTATCACACACAGCAATCAACAGACAGCTGAGCAGAATCTTAGTATCCAGCAGTGCAGCTTCAACAAATGGAATAAATGCTTATAAAACAGAAAATTCCATGAACTGTTGGTGTCTTGCAAGGCACAGTCCTAACAGTCTCAAATTTCTCATCCTGCAGAAGGAATTTCCAGGTGAGGTTACAAAACCATAATTAATCACAATGAAACCATTTTCAAATTTCTGTTTTTAAAATACTCCCTGACATCAAAAAGCCAGGAAAGGACTGTATAAGGAATGAAACACAAGGGGAAATTGAAAAATTAATTTATTATATGAAGAAACATAAACAGTATTTATTAGAGTCAATGGCTGCATAGAAGCAGCCTGCAAAAGCTCACATCCACAGTTTATTGACTGAGAAGTACTGACACATCACACTCATAACCACAGCACTAATGTTCTAAGGTGGTTTCCAAAGAAATGCTGTATTTGACACTTTTAATATTTATTTTCCCATTTACAAGGCTGAAAAGATTAAACCCACATTCAATTAAAGTCTACCAGGATCAGGCATTCAATTTGTAAAGCACAACTGTCAAAAGACACTAGCTACTATGTCCTTAATGAAAGATGCAAGATACAAAAATGATCAACTCATGATCACCAAAAGCAATTTCTCAGATTCCAGTGGGTTTTCTTCCTCCAAGTACCATGTGTTTGGGTGCTAATATCTGTAAGCAACTAACGGCAAGAGAAAGGGCAAGTGCTGAGTTCTCTCCAAGAATAAAAACCATTTACACATGCCCAACGTATTCACTCAAGACACTCATGTGGATGACACTGCTTGTTTCTTTTCTAACAGTAAAAACATAGTAACAACCTGTTTATGGACTTGAATAACTATACTAACAACTCCTTAAATATGCATGGCACTTTAAAATATTTTCACAGCATTTTCACATCTATTATTTACTTTCATCTTTCAACCAACAACCTTGTGAGGTAGGCTGGGCAAGTATATCATCCAAATTTGGTGGGTGAAGAAACTGAGGCATACAACAATTAACTAACTTGTGGGGCTACACGGGGAGGTGCCAATCTCTACACTGTGCTGTCTCCAGGAACGAAGAGACAAAGCCTAAATGTGTTTGATGATCTTATTTCAATATATTTTGATGAAATACTTCACTTCCGTTCAGCTAAATGATCATGATTCAGTTCGAGCAGTTGTCATGACAAGTTATGGCATGCAATTAATTAGACAAAGCACTGAGAGTTTTAAATATTGGAATTATAATGAAAAACATTTTAACTCTCAACACATGAGGGAACTTGCTTGCTTGTTTGTCTTTAGGGCAACCTAGCTCTGCAGTCTGAACTATCACTTTCAGAGGTATAATATAAATAATTTTAAAACAAAAATTCTCAGTTCACTATGACTTAAATTTTTACCATACAGAAAAACACCAGTGGTTTCTCTCCCCCAAAGTGAATGGACACACATAGCCCCAGAGCAGGGCTATCTGTCTAGCAAGGGTTAAAGATGACAAAAGGTCCAATTTAGTTAGCAAACCTCTTTGTCCTTATAAATGTGCCTTATAATTGGGTTATGGGAGCCTGACAGACCATCACTGTTAGTTTGGTTTGGGGTCATTTAAGATGCTTAGCTATCTTCTACATTAAAATGATTTAAAATGCATTTGAAGGCTCAGATTTTGTAACGGTTCTTGAGACAGGCTTCCAAGCCAAGGTTGGATGTATCCGTCCCTCCATCCCTGTCTAATTCAGACCACGATTCCTGCTCAAACTCACCATGTGTAACCTGTCTCCTGACAGACTGCCTATTAGAAACTGGGTGGGTCAGAAAGTCCAGCCATTAGGGGTCCTTAGACCATCAACCCTGACTGCCCTGCAATGTCCAGCCTAGTCAGTGACAGGTCGCCTGTTTCCAGATATTTCATTATCAAGGTTTTTATGGTAGACACAATGGCACTAGATCCAGGCATTTTCCCGAGACAACTGAGGGTATGCTACACAATCCTTTTATGAAACAAATATGGTTCCAGATTAAAGGAGAAATTATACTGGAGACAGGAGAGCATAGGAGCATAAAACTGGAGATATCATTCAAAAAACTCACAATCATGCCAAGTCAAAATACATTCAGTTAAAGACAAAAATCCTCTGGTCATTTCATCTCTTTGTATAATTTAAAAGTTTCTGACGTCAATATCTAATTTGGGAGAGGAGACCCTTTTCCTTCAAATAATGAAAAGTAAAATGCCCTATACAGTCACACCTGGTTAGAGATTTCTGAGTTTTCTAGAAAAACTTAAGTTAACCAATGTAACTCTTGTCTAAAACTTTTCTGACAGGCAAGGAAGAAGAGGGGAAGAGAAGGCTATGAGTTTTATTTTCTTCTTTGTTAAGAAGGCAAATCCTAGCAAATTCAACTAGAAATTTCCCAGAATTGTAGGATGGGACTGAACCTTGAAGAGGTTTAAACCTACCTTCCAGCAGATTCATTTATCTTCAACCATCCTGAGAAGGTAAGATTTCTGCTTATAAAAGCCTACATCATTTTGATGTTTTAACAACCTTCTTAATCTAGAATTTCTTGAACACACTGAAGGAATACAACTTTCCTAACATTTAGCGCTTCCATAGCCAAATTCAGAATTCAATTTTGCATCCATGGATCCTTGGGAATAAAGTCTCCAAGTCTAGACTTTTGAATCAGTCAGAGATAGCAGGCCAAGGTGGCTACAGCTGGCTATGTACAAAGAGCCCTAATGAGAGAAAATGGAACATCTGTCTATTCAAAAAGCAAACTTGAACAGCCCTCTCTGAAAACTCTGACAGGAATGATATTGCTGATGACAAAACCCCAATAACCTTCTGTGGTCATGAGGACAGCTCTTGGATGAAAGCTATGCTCAGAGAAAATAAGACAGGGGGCTACCTACACCAGCAGTTCAAAAAAACCTAGAAAACAAGAACGCTCCTGTCCTCACTCTACCTGATGGATCTAACCAGCCCAACTCAGATAGCATGGGGACCTTGTCAGTGAAAAGGCCAGTAATGCCTGGGAGGACAAGGTCAACTACAAATGGTGGTACCTTAGGCTGCCCCTCCACCACTCAGGGGTTTCCTTGCCTTCTCTCCATAGTTCCCACATGCCCAAGAGCTCTCTACAGGGGAGCAACTCACAAGGAGTTGAGAGCTAACTTCCCTCTCTTGGTAACTGCTCAGGGCCCATCACTTGTAGAAAGAACAAGGATCAACCCAGAAAACAGTACGTCTGAACCCCGAGAGATTCAGGTCCTATTAAGCAGAGCAGAGCTCATCAGTATTCAAAATCTGGCTGGGCATAGAACTTATTTTACTGCTAGAAGGTGTCTCATCCCTGTCTCCGGTTGACCTTAGATCAGTCTTGCCTACAGACTCACGGGATTTCTGCTGCCTGCAGTCACAGCAAACACACTTTAGCCACTCTTGAAAGCCTTCGGAAACACTGGAAGAAAAGAGCTTTTTGCACGGGTGGAAGAACTGATAGAACACCAGCATGAACAGGATGGCTGTGCAGTACCCAATGAGCAACTGCAGAATCAGCAGAGGCGCACACACATACATATAGATGTCGGTCTTGTAAAGATACCACATGAGGAGGAGGAAGGCGTTCTCAATGAATCTCAGCATGTAGTACACCAGGAGCCGGTACCAGTTCTGGGACTTGCTGATGAGGTCAGGGTTGTTGATTTTCAGCTGCACAGCTGACCAGCAGAACATATTGATCCCGGCATAGAGTAAGGTGAGGAAGCACAGCACAATGGTGGTGCCCACCCGACTGAGGGCCTTCTCGATGTTCTCCGGGAATGGGGAGCCACTGCACCAGAAGAGGATCCAGGGATACAGGAAGAAGCTGAAGAAGTTGATGAGTACAACTATTACCACCCAGGCCTTCAGGACGGAGGTAAAGAGGACCAGGACAATGACTCGAGTGGCAATCTCGAAGCTCCTCCAGAGGAAGATACACACATAGGCCAGAGGCTTCACTTTGACATCGTATTCATCGTACTTGATCTTGATGGCTAGGATATTGCAGCGCAAGGCTCCGTACACAATGGACAACAGGGATAGGACCATGAAGAGACCTGGGGAGAGGAGAGAAAAAGCACTGTCGAGTCTCACCTCGCCAAGAATCCTACTCTCGCAGACACTTCCTTACCCTTATTCCTTGGACCCTTCTCTTTTCTTTTCACAGGCTGACTTCCAGTGGTCCATATCTGCTCACTGTGCCTCAGGGCTTTTTCCAGGGCTGCACAAGGCTGCTCTGCCCAGGGGCCAGGGAGGCTTACGGGCCAGGGAATCCGTGCCACTGGGAGAGCCCTCCATACTCAAGTCTAGCCCTGATAAGAGCTGGAACAGAATTAACCTGGCTCCCCCATGCCTTGGGTAGCATAACTCTGAGGCCTGTGTCCTCTCCTATTTACCAGTGTTTCCTCACAGGGCTACTTTCCGGTCACCCGTGGTGACAGCTGTCTAATCACGCTCCCTTTGTTGGCTGCCTTGCCTGCCTTGTCTTAGTCCCTTCTCCCGTGCTCCTTGCACCCTCCTCCAAAAATACATGCACTCAAAGCCTTGTCTCAGGGTCAACTCAAATTGAAATGCCTTTCTAACGCCATCTTGCTCTGTCGGAATATGTAAGGTCCTTTACGTGGTGTGCTCTGTTTCCTCACTTAGCTGATAAGCTCCCGAGGAGTCAAGAATGACCAAGTCTGACGTTCTGTCTCGGTGCCTCTCAACATACACCAGCAGTAGGTACACAAACAGAAAGGTCTCAATAATCAATTGCTCAGTGAGTTCCTCTATATCTGCATGACCTTTGCAATTTATATCCCGACTACAGAATGCTCATTTTTCTTTACTCTTCAGTTACATTTAAGACTATAACTGCAGATTGCTGAAGAAACGAGAAACTCACCATTACTGAAATCTTGTCCTGGGCTGAAAGGCCTTAGTGTTTCAAGAAGTCTCAACTCGAACTGCTTATTTCTTAAAATGACCTATGGCTAATGGGTTTATCCAATTTATACCAAGCAGAAGTTTGGCATGGCAGGGGGCAAAATATGGCTCATTTAAATGGGACATGGTGGGGTGCCTGGGTGGCTCGGTCGGTGAAGCGTCTGCCTTCGGCTCAGGTCATGATCTCAGGGTCCTGGGATTGCCCCTGAGTCAGGCTCCCTGCTTATCAGGGAGCCTGCTTCTCCCTCTCCCAATGCCCCTCCCCCTGCTCATGCTTTCTGTCTCTCTCTCTCTCCCTCTCTCTCTCAGATAAATAAAATCTTAAAAAAAAATAAATGGTACATGGTACCGTGTTCGAGAGCACGACACTGTGGTTGTAAGCTACTATCTTAGAAATGTGCCACCAAGCCATGAACACAAACTGTGTGGTCGAAACTGAAATATAATCCCTTACGACAGGCCAGCATCACCTCCAAATACTGGAGCAAGGAGAGACTGGAGGCAGGGCTTGGGGTTAGGAACCAAGAGTCTGGCTCTGGTTTTAGTCTTATCCCGCCAGGCCACACTAGGGAAATGATGATCTCTTTGGGTTCTGTTTTCTCACCCATAAAATTGCAATGTCCATATAACATAATTGTCTCTACCCTAAATGTATAATTTTAAACACATGGCAATAAAAGGTTTTTTCCTTATTTAAGTTCTAAATCAATGGAAAAAACATCTATATTTGGTGGACATAAAAGCTCTGAGGCCTTGGTACTTATTTGCCTGGGAGAAGTTCAATTTTACTCAAAGCATCGACTTTTTTCATAGTCTTTTGGCACTGATTTAAATCATCAAATTCATTCACTGGAAAGACTGTCATCTACTAATCAAATTTAAAAGATAGAAACACTATCACAGGAGTAGACTGGGCAGCAATTGGACTGAATTATTTTTCCTGAGAGGCTAACTCAGCGGAGCATTGTAAAGCAGTACATATCGGTGATGTATTTTTATATGTTTTATATATTTTCTATTTTTACAAATTTCTACACTCTAAGGATCTAACATTGAATCCTTTTCTTTTAGTCCTTTGGTTTTTCCCACTATAAGAAAAATACTTCATAAGCAGAAGATGAGCTAAGCCTAAGTAATTAAAATGTCAATTTTGTCTTCGTACACATACAGTATTTATATTTTTGGTACTTCAAATTATTTATTACTTTTAACAGTGTAATGACCCAAATGATTTTTTTAAGCATTTACCCATTTTCTCTTGTTAGGTCAATTATTTCCAAATTGCATTTATTTCTCGATGAAGAGAATGAGCCAATGATTACCCATTGGTGCTCAGTGGCAACTACCTACTGAAGCCCTCTGAGAATGCAAAGAAATTGTCGTAAAATCACGGACTTCGACCGTCACTCCCACTGTTGGGTGCTCACTGCCAAATGTCACAGATAGAAAGGGGTCCAAGAAGAGAGATGCACTTGGAAGACAAGAAGCTTGTACGCTCATGCAAATACCTACTTATTCAGACTTAAATGGAGAAAAGTTCCCTGATGCCACTTCCCAACCTTATCCTCCCACAGTCAACACAAAAGGGGATCCGTTGGCAGTCCTGCCCATTTAAGTGGCACTTCAGAGAAGTCTCACTTCCCCTAATAATCCTATTCTCATTTTCTATGAGTGTGTGTGTGGGGGGGGCGGGGCATTTTGCTGCTCTCATCTTTTATTAGAAGGTAAGACATCACCTTAGGTAAAGCTGAATAGAAGGCTTTGGCACTTTTCCAAACTCTTGTCACACTTATAAAGCTTCTTCCCACTCAATTCCTGCCAAATCACCTCCTTCCAAATGAACTCTTTTCCTATTTCACAGAGAAACAAATTGTTATTAGGCACAAATTTACTCATTTCCTGACTTGACACCAAAACCGAATCCCTATGTTAAGTGATGATGAATATTTTATTCCTCGGGATTCCTCTTAGGAGGGGAATTCTATATGTAGGAGAAGGGGAACAGTTTCTCTGTTGCTTTGGACAGGTAACAGAGGCTGCTCCCCAGGTGGAAGACGGTAAACGGCTGTTCTCTGTGATGTGTCTACTCTCCATGGACACTGGATCTTCAAATAAAACGACTGAACTTACAAAATGTTTAGGTGGAATAGATATTTCCCCAAAATTTAGTGAATGACTTCAAGGAAGGAACCGGCACACACAGAAGAAATGTGGAGTACGGTGGCAGAGGGCAGCTGAACGGGTTAGCACAGGAAGCTTCTGAAAATTGGAATTTTAACCAGATTTTTTTTTTTTTTTAAGATTTTAGTTATTTATTTGCCAGAAAGAGAGCGAGAGCACAAGCAGGGGGAGCAGCAGGGAGAGGGAGAAGCAGGCTCCCTGCTGAGCAGGGAGCCCGATGAGGGGCTCGATCCCAGGACCCTGGGATCATGACCTGAGCTGAAGGCAGACACTGAACCGACTGAGCCACCCAGGCGCCCCTATAACCAGATTTCTGAAGGGCAGTACTTTTTATCTCTTTTTCTTTCAACTTATTAGCTGCAAAGTGCTTTCCTTACTATCTGGAGCCAGTACTATCTGCTATACTGCACTCCACCACTTGCTTCCTTCTCAAAAACCTTGCTCCATCAATTACCATCTTTCTCTTCGCAAGCTGCAGCTGCTCCCTCTATCTTGGCTCTGTTCCTTGAGTGTACAAATATGCCTAAGTCAGCTGCATCTAAAAAACCATCCTTCACTTGCAAAAACCGACATAATTGTGGAAGCTGTGTGATGGATACGGGAGAGTCATTATAAGATCTTCTCAATCTTTTTGCCTGTTGCAAAACTGCTATAATAATAATGCTAAAAGGAAGGAAAGAAGGAAGAAGAGAAGGGAGGGGAGGGGAGGGGAGGGAAGAGTAGGGTGCGGGAAAGAGAGAGGAAGGACCCCTCCTTCACCCTGAACTTCTGTCTACTACTCCAATCTCCTTGACACTTTTCAGTCAATCCTCTTGAGTTCTCTCTAATCAAAACACTCACTTTAATCCTCAACTGCTTGCAGTCTGGATTTTGGTCTGGCTCCTTCCTGATCTCTCTGTAACATGGGATGTTGCTTACTCGCACCTTCTTGAAACTTTTCCTGTAGAAGAGATTGCACTGTTTGCTCCTAATCATCCCCTCGCTTTCCTTGCAGTCTCTTCTCAACTTCATTCATAGGCACATCTTTCTCTTCCACTCAGGAACCATGGTTATATGGTCTCCTTCTATCCAAGGGCCTCCTAGATTTCTCTTCCTAGATATCTTATAGGTGCCTCAAAACAAAACAAACAACAAAACAGTACCACAAACAGAACAAAACTTATTTTCCTGAAAACTCCTCTGATGTTTCCTCTAACAGCCCCTGACACCATCACCCCAGATCACCCTATCCAGAAAAATATATGTTTAGTAGGACTTTTCCCCTTCCTCTCCCATCACAGCCAAGTAGATCTCTAAACTTGCTGCTCTGCATGGCTCATGGACCAGCAGCACGGACACTGACTGGGAATTGGTTAGACGTGCTCTGCCTCAGACCCAGTCAATCAGAATCTGTATTTTATTTTATTTTATTTTATTTATCTATTTGACAGAAAGAAACACAGCGAGAGAGGGAACACAAGCAGGGGGAGTGGGAGAGGGAGAAGCAGGCTTCCCGTGGAGCAGGGAGCCCGATGCGGGGCTCGATCCCAGGACCCCGGGAGCATGACCTGAGCCGAAGGCAGACGCTTAACAACTGAGCCACCCAGGTGCCCCCAGAATCTGTATTTTAATAGGATTTTCAAGGTGATCTGTATGACCATTACAGTTTGAGAAGTACGGCCCTGAGTTCTTTTCCTCTTGCCTTTCTGGTTCTGTCACTAGCTAACTCTCATGTGGTTTTTGCCACAGTGTCCTAACTCATTTCTTTCTCTGCCACCAGTCTTCCTTTTCTCTTTGCCTGGATAAACCCTACTTGTTCTTCAAGGTTCAGTTAAAGGGTTAACTCATCAATGATGCTTTTCCTTAGCCTTTATTCGACTACATTCATTCAGTCGTGCTAAATGCTTCCAAGACTCTTCCGAGCTCAATTAACCGCCCCTTTATTGAGATCTCATAGCCAGCCACCTATGCAGACCTTTATTTCATCACTTGATATCTTGGGTTTGGCGCGATCTCCTAGGTGTAGCCACTGTTTCATACAGATTTTTATCACCAGCACCTAGCACAGTGACTGGCACAAAGCAGGTAATTGATACATGTATACTGAATAAATGAACGAATAAATGAATTAAAAAATTGCACAACTTGTGAACAGCCTTTTTTCAGCACTGGATAAGGAATTTAAGCTCCAGATCTCTCACGGACTTAAAATTGAAGTGAGCAATGAGAACTCTCAAAGCCCCTTACCAGAGGGTGATTTCTGTGGTTATGGGCTTCCTATGCAAATACATCTGCTTCCATGTGCCTTTCTCAATCAAGAAGTTGCACCGGTTTCCAACATTTCCTGAGGTTGGATCCAAATTAGAAAATGTCTTTGAGATTCAAGTCTACATTCTAAAAAAAAAAATTCCCTTTGAGGTACATGAGAGGCCTGCAAAACAGGGAGATGTAGGAACAGTACGATATTCTCTGACCACAGGCATAACTAAGGAAGCTAAGCACTGCTTCAGCATGTGGGGGCCCAACCAGAAGCAAGACCATTCTGGATGATCTTGGCAGTGTTGGGTTTTCCTGGCCACTTATCTAGATCACTGTTCTTGCAGGATTCCACAGCTTACTCCTGGGAGCGATCCCTGACCACTTTTTCTAGAACCCAGTGTTCTACTTTATTTTTCTAGTGTGCTGCCCTAATTCCACCCCAGGCCCTGAAAACTGGTTAACAAACTGTCAATAAAGAGGTTGAGAATGAGAAAGCTCATCATCACCATGAGCATCCACATCTGCCACCCTCCCTCCCTAGCTGCTACTACAAATATTGCTTTGGTTCTTTATTTTAATGGCTTTATTGAGATATAATTCACACACCATACAACTCACAATCTAAAGTGTACAATTCAGTGGGTTTTTTTTAAAGTCGATTCACAAATATGTGCAACCATCACCAGAGTCAATTTTTTTTTTTTTTAAACAAGCTGTGGCCAGATTTATTAAAGAAAAATTTTGCATGATTTACTTTCACCAGTCTGTTCTGGCATGCTTCGAATGATATCAGAATCACCTGGATCAATGACAGCCAGTGTGCGTACTCTGTAGTATTTCCCACATGCTGTGCCCAATTCAATATTATTGCCACTGTAGTGATGGACACCAGTTTTGGCCAACATGGCGTAGTATTCTATTTCAGATTTCCTCAAGGCTGGGCAGTTGTTGGCGAGGATGACCAGTTTCGCTTTGCCATGTCTGATCATTTCCAGAGTCTGCTTGTGCCCCAGCACATACTTTCCACTTTTCATAACAAGCTGGAGCCTGGAGTTGATCGACTCCAGCGACTTTTTCGTCTTCTTTGCGGCCACCATCTTCCTGCCTTAGATGCGGGACGGCCCCAACCAAAAGCAGCCGCCAAAATGGCCGGGAGAGAGAAAGGCCACCAGAGTCAATTTTAGTACATTTTTATCACTTCAAAAAGAAACCCGGTGCCCGTTAGCTATCATTTCTCCAACCTCCTCCGCTACTCGGCCCTAAGCAACCACTAATCTACTTTCTGTCTCTTTAGATTTCCCAATTTTGGACTTTCATGTGAATGAAATCATATGTGTCTTTTGTGACCGGTTTCTTTCACTTAGCATAATGTTTTCAAAGTTCATCTATATTGTAGCATGTATCAGTCCTTCATTTTTATGGTTAAATGATATTCTATTGTATGGATATACTACATTTTTTAAATTCATTCATCAATTGATGTAAATTTGCATCATTTCTGGTTACTATGAGTAGTGCTGTTATGAACATTCATGTACAAATATGTTCTCTTCAGTCTATCATATATGCTGGGTCATATGATAACTTTATATCTAATCATTTGAGGAACTGCCACACTGTTTTCCAAAGCAACTGCACCATTTTATATGTATGCAGGTGTATGAGGGTTCCAATTTTTCTACATCCTTGCCAATGTTTATTATTATTATTGACTTGAATTTTTATTATTATTAACTTTTTGATTCTAGCCATCCTAGTGGGTGTGAAGTAGTATCTCATTGTGATTTTGATTTACATTTTCCTGATGATTAATGACTCCAAGCATCTTTTCATGTGCTTATTGGTCATTTGTCTACTTCCTTAGTTGCTTTTCATTACTAACTGTAGAACGAACTCATAAGAGATTTCACACTGTCCCATATGTATCCCAAAAAGTTTGACAAAATTCAAAGGCCAGATCTGCACAGACTAATTTAAGAATCAATATATTAGCCTTACCCAGAGCCATCAATGAGCATTTTTTTAAAAAGTACAATTCTATCTTCTCATGTTTTAATTCCCTAAAAAAAAAAATAAGGCATCAAAAAGCGAAAAGAGGATTTTCATGCTGGCAATGGTAGATTAGTTTGTTTTGGTCTAGTATTTCTGCCAAGAACAAGTGGAAAAATATCCATTCAAAGGCATTAGAGATCTACCAAAGCAGTGAGTACTTCTTGGGCCAAGATCTCAAAGAAAAGTCCCAAGAAAAAATTCTGAAGCTGCTTTTCCTCTTAAGATATTTGTCCATATGATAGCAGGTACTAAGGGACTAAGACTCTGAATACAGCTTTCAGCAGTATCTCAAAGCTGGTGGGTGTGGGAGCAAATATTGACATTCTGGCCCTATAATGATCCTGGTATACACCCAAAGCTTTCTGGTGGGAACTGAAAAGACTAAATGCTAGGAGTATAGGTGACCAGAAATAGATCAGCCCTCACGAAGACTGAAGTACAGAATTTAACCAACTCAAGCTGTAACTGAATCACATTCATCTATCTCTAATCCAATTACCTGCTATAAACAAAAGTTAAATCTTCCTGGGGGTGCCTGGGTGGCTCAGTCTGACTCTTGATTTCGGCTCAGGTCATGGTCTCGGGTGGTGGGATCGAGCCCCGAGATGGGTTCTGCATTGGGCATCGAGCCTGCTTAAGATTCTCTCTCCCTTTCCCTCTGCCCCTCCCCACCCAACCCTCCAACCCCACTCGTGCCCTCTCTCTCTCAAAAAAAAAAAAAAAGTTAAATCTTCCTCAAGAAAGATAATTCATCCAGAGCCTTAAATTATCTCTATTTTAAAATACAAATAACTGACATTTAATTAAAAATAAGTCAGCATGCCAACAACAAAACCAAGAAATGATCAAAATCCAAGAATGAAAACAGATGATAAAAACAGACCAATAGGAGATCTAGATATTGGAATTATCTTAGACTTAAAAATATCTGTAATTAATATGTTCACAAAATTATATGAGAAGATGAAGAACTTATCAGAGACTGGAAACTATTTTAAAAACTGAACTCAAAAATATAGAACTGAAAAATTCAGTAAGTACAATTTAAAAATCAACAAGTAGGTTTAACAGATTAAAAATAGCTATAAAGATAATTAGTACCAGGCAGAAGGCAAGTCAGAAGAAAATGGAGAAACAAAAAGGACGGGAGACTTACAGGAAAGGGATAATGTCAGGGGGTGGGGAGAGAGAGAAAAAAGAAAAAGAATGGGTCAGAAGCAATATTTTTTTTTAAAGATTTTATTTATTTATTTGAGAGAGAGAGTGAGAGAGAGAGAGAGAGAGCACAAGAGGGGGGAGCGGGAGAGGGAGAAGCAGACTCCCTGCTGAGCAGGTAGCCCGATGCGCGACTCGATCCTGGGACTCCAGGATCATGACCTGAGCCAAAGGCAGTCGCTTAACCAACTGAGCCACCCAGGCGCCCGGGTCAGAAGCAATATTTAAAGAAATGAAGGCTAAGAATTTTCCTGAGCTGCTGAAATATAAAACTAAGCCCCAAGTAGGATAAATATGAAAACTACACTAAGCGTATCATATTAAAATTGCTGAACACTAAAGTCAAAGTGAAAACCTTAAAAAAGCAATCAAGCGAACAAACAGATTAACTTCAAAGAAGCAACAAGGACATCGGCATCTCAACAGAAATAATGGAAGCCAGAAGACAAAGGAATGAGCATCTCAAACTGGGAAGAAAATAACGTCGAAAGATGAAGGTAAAAGAAAGACATGACAAAACAAAAATGAGGGAATTTGTCACCAGCAGACCTGCTCTAAAGAAAATAATAAAGGTGATATTTTGGGCCCAATGAAATTTATCCCACATGGAAGCATGGAGATACAGGAAGGTCTGAACAGGGACCCAAAGGATAAATACAACTCAATTTTTATAATGGGCAAAGAGACTTGAACAATCAAATCACACACACACACACACACACACACACATGCACAAGCACACACACACAATGTCCAATAAAGATGTGAAAAGGAACTCAAGCTCATTAGTCATCAGGAAACACAAATTCAATCTAAAATGAGACACTATTACATACCCACTGTATTACTAAAATTAAAACCAAGTGTTGGCCATTGGAACTCTTATATACTGCTTGTGGGAATGTAAAATGGTACAACCACTTTTGCAGTTTCTACTAAAGCTAAACATAGGCATTCCCTATGGCCCAGCAATTCTACTCCTGAGGATAGACGTTAACAGAGCTACATATATATGTATACTAAAAGGCAAGTCCTAGGATCTTTTCAGCAGCATTATTCTTAATAATCCCAATCTGGAAATAATCTAAATATTAATCAAGAGAAGAATGTGTAACAATTCATTGTGGTATATTCATACAATGGAATGCTACACAACTACACTAAAGAACAAATTTGTACCACAAGCCACAACATAAATAACTCTCACAAAGACAGTGTCGAATGAAAGAAGCTAGGCCTGATTCTATTTATATGGATTTTTTAAAAACAGGAAAAATTAATCTGTGATGTTAGAAGTCTGCTTTCTGCTTAGTGGTTACCCTTTGGGAAGGAGGCTTGGGAAAGTGATTGAGAAGGGGTATAGGGAGGCTTCTGGGAGTGCGGGTACTCTTCTGTTTCTTGACCTGGATAGAGGGCTACATGGGTGCATTTACTTCACACACATGATGAGTATAGTTTTCTGTATACCTTTTATACTTCAATAAAAATGTTTACTTAAATACATCTAGATGCACTACTACTATACTTACTAGGCACTTAATGTCTATTAGACAGTATTTTTAATTTTTTTTATTTTAAAGATTGTATTTCTTTATTTGACAGAGAGCGAGCAAGCACAAGCAGGGGGAGCATCAGGCAGAGGGAGAGGGAGAAGCAGACTCCCCGCTGAGCAGGGAGCCCGACGCAGGGCTTGAGCCCAGAACCCTGGGATTATGACCCAAGCTGAAGACCGACGGTCAACCGACTGAGCCACCCTGGCGGCCCTAGATTACATTTTTAAAAGGCAAAAAAACTACTCATTCATTACTGCAATGAAGTTGTTTCAGAAATAGTTTCCTTCCATACGCTGGTAAAATGCCAAATAGAAAACATAGTTCAAACCCCTACTTAGCTCACTTTAGCAAAACCGGTTCTACAGATGTAACCAGAATGACACTCTAATGCTGTAAAATACATTTTAAAGTTCTAGTGATTAAGACCTTACTGTTACCAAAATCTTACTTGAACATCTGCCAGTTTACCATGTTTGATCAGAAATTGAGGACTTTCAATACGTATTTATATCTTGTTTAGTACTCAGAATTGTCAGAACAAATATTATGGCCCATCATTCATAGCACGCATGATGTGATTATTACTGTCTACAATCCCCAGAGATCCTGAATGATTTTGCTATTTTTCTCCCCAAAATATTTTGATTTCTTGCCTAAGGAAACTGGATGATAAAATCTCCTTCAGCTCATCTCTTTTATGTTCAAAAAAATTATTGTACTTTTACTTCATGCCCGGGACTTGTATAAACACTTTATAGGTACTAATCACTTCATCCTAACAATTCTATAAAGTAAATACTCTTATTATCTTCATTATACAGATGAGAAAACAGATACACAAAGATGCTAAATAACTTCCCAGAAATCACTCAACTAGCAAAGCTAAAATCCAAACCTAAGCAGTCTTGCTCTAGAGTCTTGGTCTTAACCAGTAGGCAATTCTGCCTAAATAAATATAATGAGGTCCATTTCCCTAGCAGTAGTCTTAGCTTCACTTTTCATCTCTTTTATCAATGGGAGGCAAGAAACAGCAATCTGGTACCCGTGAAATTGCCCAGGGCCTCAAGGAGTGTGGCGAAAGCCCCCCCTCCAAGTATTTGGGGAGTTGTCCAATCCTTCCTTGCTTCCACTGAGCCCAAATTCCATACCTATTTTCTATTAACATGAGTATTCTCTACATAAAGACTTCCTGAAATCATGCTGTCTAGGCACCTGGGAGTGGGTAGGCCTCACTGCACTAAGCTGGTTTCTGGGAATCGCCTCCCAAGGCACAACAAATGAGAGGGAAAAAAGTGAGGCAGGCTCCTCTATCTGCCCTTCCAACTTCCTTATCATCCTGCCTCAGGCAGAGAGGAGAGGCGTCAGTGAGTTGAGCTACAGAAAAGAAAACCCTTGTCCTCCATAGCCAGACAAAGGAATTTAGTACCTGACCCATGTGCAGGCCCCCATATCAGGTTATCTAACAGCAAAATGGTAGGAGGACCACTCAGAACCCCAAGACAGAAGTTCTACATTTTGCTGCACCTTAACTACGGCAAGACACCTCAAACCTTCTTAAAACACAGTTATGTATGTACAGTAAACTTCGTAAATAATCAGGCATGGCCACTTGACCCTCCACAACTGAAATACTCTCTTCCATTTTCTGCCTTTGCCAACACTTGAGCCATAGACACTCACACAACTATTTGCACATACATCCTTACCTCCACTAGTCTTTTCAACTCCCACAATGATTCTCAGTATAATTTTCCCCCAAATCTATCTTCCCTTCCCTCTTTTCAAATGCTTTTCTGTTCTTCTTATTTAATGGCCTTATTTTGTATGTACTTATGGTTGTAAATAACATGAAAACCTTTAGAAATATGTAGAATATAAATAACAAAAAGTGGATAAGTAAATGGCTCGGACTTTGCAAAGAAGACCTCAGTTCTTCTGTGTGTGACTATACCTGCTCAGGGCCCCCAATTCCAAGTTGTACTACCAAGACCTACTTTGCATCGATGTGGATGTGGAGTCAGAAGGTCCTGTACTGGATTCTTCAAACACAGGCTCTAGAAGGAAACCTGTGAAGCTATATAAGCAGCACTGCCATCCTCCAGTGAAGCCAAGCACAGCCTTGACAACATACTCTCACAGGGGGTGGGGGGAGGTCCTTCACACTAAGTAACATCAAGTAACTTCCACTGGCTTGTGGCCACAGAATCCAGAAAAGAAAATCGAAGCCTACACCCAGAGAGAAACCAAGCCTGGATGAAAAGTTTTGGTGGTACACAAGAGCATTTTCTCCCCCAGTGCATTCAGAGGTGAGTTCAATTTAGGAGGAATGGATATGAACCCACCCTCAAGTCTTCCAGACTTCGTATTGTCATATACATTGACATACACCATTACATAATCACAGAGACCACTGTTTAGACTGCTATAACAGCTGTGTATACTGTACTGAATATAGCCGAGAATGCTCTTTGATGCAGAAAAGTATTATATATATATTATCACTTCTTTGTTGGATTTGCAATGGCTAAATAAATTCATCTGGTTATAGGCTGATGAGAGCATTGTGCAGTTCAAACACAGACAACTAACATAGAGCAGAGGTTTAAGCAACTTCCATATTGGAGCAAAGTCAATACAATACGCCTAAATCAACCTTAGGGTAAGAAGAAAACAAGCTATAGTAATCTTTTACAGCTTTATTGTGGTATAATTGATATACAAAAAACTGTACATATTTAATGCGTACAATTTGATGAGTTTGGACATACGCAAGTAAAGTTTTTAGTAGCTAAAATTTAAAATAACCACTAACTTCAATGAGCCTATGTTTAACCAATTTTCCAACTACCCAATGCTCACTTTTAGGTAAGAGAGAAATATGTCTAATTCATACCCTTAACAGAATACAAGCTCAACCAAAACACAGATCCCGTTTTGTTCACTGATGCCTGGCAATAAGTACAGTGCCTGGCACACAGTGGGTGTTCAACAGATATTTGTTGAAGAAGTCAGGTGATAACAAAGATTTACTATTAAATAAAAAATAGTGTATTCAAGCCAGTATAACATATCTTCTTCGTTTACTAAACCATATGCTACGAACATGTTCCCAACAGTGTACCATCCTCAATCCTTTAAGAATGTTTCTAATACATATGGGATCTTCTCCAAAGAAAGGCAGAAGGGTAACAAATATAAGGCTGAAAAGTACATGAGCAAAATAGGTTTCTGGAAGGCCCCTGTTTACCAGAAAACCAAACGCCCAGAAAATCTCCATTTCCTTTGGACTGTTTAACTGAGTTTCACGGCACATTTGTTCTGCCAGCCACTGTTATTTTAAAAGAGACCAGTTAACCAACTCTTTGCTCAATATATTACTATCCTTTTTACTAAGCATTAACTAAAATAATTCAAATGCACTTCTAAAAGATTTAAAAATGAAGAAAACTTTGAAATCAAAGAATTAGCAAGTTCTCTAGATTCTTTCTAGATAATCCAGTGCCCTACTCACACACACATATGCACTTCCTTTAATTA
Organism: Halichoerus grypus; assembly: GCF_964656455.1. Lineage (NCBI taxonomy): Eukaryota > Metazoa > Chordata > Mammalia > Carnivora > Phocidae > Halichoerus > Halichoerus grypus. The sequence goes on from NC_135727.1 coordinate 99,748,480, forward strand.
ACCCTGACATTTGGATCCTAGTCCACATCCACCAGAACGACTCAGAAAATGTTCACAGAAGCAGACAGTAACAACTGCATGTCCTTAAGTTCAACTCGAAGTAGCCAATTCTCGGAAGTTTTGAAGTCATGAATTTATTGTCTTACTTTTTCCTAAACACAATGAACATATGCCACTATAGTTATAAGATACTTTAAATTTATGCTTAATATTATTTTCCCTAGAGAAAATTCAATTTCATTCTATCCACTGATTCCAAATTACTTTTAGGTCCCCTTGAGGCACAATTAGAAATACCAGATACAGCTTCCAATCTGAAGCAAGCATTAAAAACTATTTATCTCTGGAAATATAAAGCTTGGCTCTCTAAATCTTTCTGAGTCTCCTACATGCTGAAAAACTGCAGAATCAGCCTTAAAAAAAAAAAAAAAAAAAAAGGCCAGCGATACCAATGACTATTACCCACATTATAATACAGCTGTGAGAGCCAGTTTGACCCTTTCTACATGTTCCCCTTGCCCATCTGCAAATCTCCAGCCCTTAGCCAACCTGTTTCTCCCACTCAGGGTGATCTTTGACAGCAGAGGATGAGGAAGGATTGAGTATGTCACACTTGAGAAATAAAAATGTGAATTCAATTCACCTTTTTAAAAAAAGTCTTTAGTATGTTCACATGCCTGTCACCAGGCCAAGTGCTATTCAACATGTGCTTAAGGAGGTGTTTGTAGTAATGTATGAGGAATGCTATTATTTATGCATATTTTTCTCAAATTAAAGTTCTTATTTTAGAATAGTTTTAAAAGTAGACATACAAAAGCTGGTTCTTTGAAAAAAATCACAAAATTGATAAACTCCTAGCTGGACTGATCAAGGAAAAAAAACAATATGAATTACCAATATCAGAAATGAGGGGCTATCACTACAGACATTAAATGTATAAGGAAGTATTATTAACGTTTGCCAGTAAATTCAGTAACTTAGGTGAAATGGACAAATTGCTGGAAAAATACAACTTACCAAAAGTGACACAAGATGAGATTAAAAATCTGAATAGCTGTCTATCTATTAAGGAAATTAAACTCATTGGCAATACCTTCCTATGAAGAAAAATTAATTCATCACTGTTTTGCATCAAGACCAGAGAAGGAGCCAAAACACAGAATCCAAACTCACTTGAATCACCTTTTATAAGGTGAAAAATTTCATTAAATTAAAATCCATTAAAGTTACCAATGCTGTACCCCCCAAAAAAAAAAAGTAGGCACATACCCCTTGCAGACTTGTCATCTAGTGTAGCTTCCCTAAAAGGGGACCCTCCATAAATAAACAATTAATAATATAGTAAATTAACCTATAGTGAGCATCTTAACCAAGGGCCTATACCACATGCCAATGTTTTCTGCTTGTCTTATTTAATTTTCACAACAATCCCGTGAAGCCTGTGTTGATAGATGCAGTTTATAAATTAAGAGACAAAAGGTCTCTGAGGTCAGCTCAGTTACACTATTCAATAATAGAACAGGCAATGAGCCCAAGCTCCTGACCTTAGTCCCAGAGGATTTAAGCAAAGTACCAGCTGTGTTTCAGCTTTGAGGCTGCCCAGAATGAGAATGCCCCCTGAATTTCCCAGCACTGATGCCCCAGAGCTGTGGAGAAACCTCCAGCAAGAATATAATACTGTTTGGGCTCAGAGCTCCCCAATCCCGAGCTGCCCCATAGGATCTTCATGTGTGTCTTGACCACCTAGGTTTCTCAATGAGCTCCCGGATCTCTTCATGGAAATTTAATTCAGAGCCTACTTAGGCCAACAAAAAGGAAGGAGGAGGGAAGGAAAAGAAAGAAAAGGGAAGTGAGAAGAGAGGAAAGGAATAAAACAGCCTCTGTAACATTTCAAAGCACTTTCAAAACCAGTATCTGCCTTGTCCTCCTACCCTCCTAAGAAGGTAGGCAAAACAGTCATTGTCACTTCTGCTTCATAAAAGAAACTGAGATCTAGGAGGCCATATAAAATCAAAAGGAGAATGGAAAAATAGTGTTAGATTCATATGGTAGAACAAGGGTTGGCAAACTGGGTCCTATTTTTGTACAGCCCAAGAGCTAAGAATGTTTTGTACATTTTTAAAGGGTCGGGAAAACAAGCAAAAACAAAGAATAAGTGACACAGACCATGATGACCTGCAAAATCTAAGATATTTACCATCTGCCCCTTTACCAAAAATTGTTGCCTACAATAGAACACTTCTAAGTCACACACACAAAATAAACTAGCACTACATTCATCAGCATGCATGGTTCTCGAAATATTATGTGGAGCAAAAATGCAAATTTCAAGATGATGTCTGCAGTATGATAAAGATTAAAGATCTACAAAATCAATGTATGGTTTTTATGGATACAGTACAAATGCAATTAAGTTATAAATCCTGCATGAGAACGATAAATTCTGAAATCATGACAAGGGTCACAGGGTGCCCCAATTATACTAATATGTTATTTCTTAAAGAGGAAAAAAAAGATAATTCTGAAGCAAACATGTCATGTGAATATCTGATAAAGTACACAAGGAGGTATGTGGGTGTTTGTGATATTATTCTCTACTCCTGTCTATATGCTTTAATATTTTGAGTTAATGTACAAAGAAAAAAATATCTGCAGTTAATAAGTGGGCGGATAGTGCAGACATTGTGTGTGGTTTTTAGCAGACCGCAGAGAAACATCAAAAAAGCCGTCATGACATCCTTGTGGGCAAGTCACAGAAAGCTCATATGCTAATATGAGTGCAGTTAGATGGATCTGCAACTGGATAAGCAATCTGTACTCATACTCTTCACTACTTCCATTCAGGCTAAAGGGCATTTATCAAGGAGCTGGAGGCTGTGGCTTTGGGGCTGTCCTAGTCTCACATTCTTGTAAACTACTGAAGACACACAAGTATACCTGGGACAAAACTGGGAAGACAAGAGAATCATGATTCAAAATGATCTCGACAGGCTGATACCCTGGGCATGAATCCAAGAAAAGGAAATAGAACAAGAAAAAACATCAGGCCCTACCTTTATATATTTAAAAATACACTGTACAGGTACAGATGGGTAAATGTTGGCTTAGCTGGTCTCAGTATGACCAAAAAAAAAAAACAAAAAACTGGGAGAATTTATATCCATCCATAGAAACCAATTGTATCATTCAGCTCCTCCCGAAGCTACATTTGGGCACATAAATAAAATCACAGAGTTCAGATTAAAGCCAAAAAATAAAATAAAACATAGTCCCACTGCTATCAGCTTTTGTGGAATAGGTCTGCAACATCACATGCAATTACGAATGCCATGTTTTAAGAAAAAAAGTGACAAGCCAGATTTTATGTTAAGTACAGTAACCTTGATAGCTACAAAGCATTCCATTAGAGAAATGACTGGAAGATCTGGAGAAGAGAAAAGAAAAAGGAGACAAGATAGTTGTGAATATTTGGAGGTCTGCCATGAAGGGAGAGTGGATGTGTTAGTGTTGCTTTAGTGGGAAAAAAATCAGGTCTAACCATGAGGCTGAAGATTAAAGGAGGCTGATTTCCATATAATACAAGTGAAAAATCTCTACTTAGTGTCAGCTTGGTGCGGTATTAGCGTGAAAGGGATTTATTCCCCACGCCCCCCCCCCCCCCGCCCGTCTCCTCTCAACTGTGCTCTGCGGAAACAGAATGTGGAAGAAGTGACAGTGTCCCAGTTCTGAGCCTACACATCACAAGAGGCTCTGCAGCCTGCATGCTTTGACTCTTCCCAGAGCCCTGCAACCAGCAGGCTAGCCTGCTGCGGGAGTAGAGCACCTGTAAGTGAGCCATTCTAAGTGCAGTCATCCTAGATCAGTCATTCCCAAATGACCCAAGATCAGCCTGGCTGGCCCAGACCAGAACTGCCTGGTTGACCTGTAGACTGATGAGCAATAATAAATGTCTTAGGTGATCTGTAACTTACAATGGCTAGCTGATATCAAGGAGACCTCTTGTCCCCTTTCCTGGCCTATGGTACCTTGGTCTCTACTCACCCCAGGCTATTCCCTCAAGTCTCTCACCTTCAGAAATCTATAAATGATAATCAGGTCTGTCTTTACGCTTGTGAATACTCCCAAACTCCAGGGTACACACAGTGAACTATTTCAGGAGAACAGCAGTGGGGTGGGCCTGTGGGTTCCCAGCTTAGAAGATAGGAAATAAAGTGCTTGGATACCCATGTTGTGAGCACTCTTCATCTTGAAATCCCACTTTAGGTGGCTTAAGTGAGGGAGTAGCCTCTTACCACATATATTACTGAAGCCCCTATTCTCTCACCCTTTCCCTCAGGTATGTCCTTATAGAATCTGAGGTTGGGGATGTGGGGGTTGATTGTGGCAGGACTGGTTTGTCACACTTGGAAAATCTTGAAGAAAGGAATCTAACCAATTCTTAGTGGCTTTTCTTTTTTTTTTCTGAATGTGGCACATACAGCTAGCTCCTGGGCCTGATGTCTTCTGGGGGAAAAGGAAAGGTCCCACTTAACTTATTATACAAGGAAGAACATACTAACAAGAAAGTTTTATCAATGGAACGGTGCCTTTTGAGTACTGAGAGCTCTACTGCTAAATATAACCAAGCAAAGGCTGGTGGACCACCTTTAAGGGACACCAAAGAAGGGACTTCTACATAGAGTACAAAGTCAGACATGATGACCTCTTAAATCCTTTCTACCTCTTAACATTCTCCATCTCCATGAGAAGCAGTGTTGGCTAAAAGACTAGCAAAGGGCCAAGCATCCAAAATCCTGGGTTTCAGTCTTAGATTTGGGCCCTTAAACTTCCTGAACCTTGGTGTTAACAGATACGATGGGCCTCCCACTTAACTGGTATCCTTCCTCCATTCTTCCTTGAAGGCAGAACTCTAATTCTGATTACATGCTCACCCTCCCACATGTTAAAGGAAGATGCTCACAGGTTTGGCCCCTGGGATAAATCCAGATTTCTGTAGACCAGTCTCCTACAATTTTTTGTTGCAAATGGAAAAAATGATATTTGCATGGTATATTCACTGGGTTAAGTAGATGAAGTTATCTATCTATTCCAGGCCCCACCCAACTGCTCTTTAGGGACAAGGGCATCTATACCTTAGAGGCATCTGTAACTCTCTATTACTGTGGCTAGAGACAGGTGTAGCCTGACCTCTGTCTGGCCAGTGAAACCCGAGGAGAATTCTGCTGAATGAAAAGGTGTTCCTCCCCAATAAAAAAAAAAGCACACAGGAAGAAACCTCTCTCTTCTCCCTGACTTGGTCATGCCTACATGTGATGTTTAGACCTATAACAACCTGTAGATGTTTTAAAACATGGCGCCCAAATTCGATGATATTCTTCCCACTGAGAAGTAGAGTCTGTGTCTCCTTCTTCTTGAATCTGAGATCTAGTGACTGATACGGCAAAAATGACTCTGCCAGTTTCTGGGCGAACATATTAAGAAACAGAAAACTTCCACTGCATGTCTCTTAAAACAGTCATTCTTAAGACCTAGCTGTCAGACATTGGGGAGGGTATGTGCTATGGTGAGTGCTGTGAACTGTGTAAGACTGTTGAATCACAGACCTTGTACCTCCGAAACAAATAATACATTATATGTTAAAAAAAAAAAAAAAAGAAGAAGAAGAAGATAGCAGGAAGGGAAAAATGAAGGGGAGGAAATCGGAGGGGGAAACGAACCATGAGAGACTATGGACTCTGAGAAACAAACTGAGGGTTCTGGGGGGGGGATGGGTTAGCCTGGTGATGGGTATTAAAGAGGGCACGTATTGAATGGAGCACTGGGTGTTATACGCAAACAATGAATCATTGAACACTACATCAAAAACTAATGATGTAATGTATGGTGATTAACATAATAAAAAAAGACCTAGCTGCCATGCTGTGAGGGAGCCAAGGAGAGGCCCACATGGAAAAGAACTAAGGCCTCTGCCCTCAGTCCCAGCTAAGCAACCAATAGGAAACAGAGTACCAAACTGCCAGCCATGTGAGTAAGCCCTTGGAAGTGGATTCTCTAGCCTTCAGTCAAGCTGCTCCAGCTGACGCCACATGAGGCAGAGATAAGCTGACCCTGTGGAGATCTGCCCAAATTATAAGTTCATGGGCAAAAGAAACGACTGTTGTTATTTCAAGTCATTGTTTTGTGGTGGTTTACTATGCAGCAATATATTATGAATATACAGTCCTCTTGCAATCACGAGGGGAAACAGACACAAAGATGGAAAATGCCTAGGTCCTTGATGACACTGTTGTGCCGATAAATCAGCCAACCATGGGATCATTCTGCCTCTGAATTTATTATATGAGGTGATATATATAATATATATTATATATTTTTTTTAATTTTTATATTTTTATTTATTTTTAAGCCACTTTTAGTTGGGACTTCTATCACTTGCAATTGCAATGTCTTAAATGATACCCTTTGCCTTTTCATCTATAAAAATGAAATTAATATGATTGCCATGCTCTTTAGTTTTCATCATTCACTGACTATATATTGAGAACCCATATGTGCCAAACTGGGTATGCACAAATGAGTAAGACAAAGACCCATGGCTAGACCAGTATCAGGCCTGACCACTCTCCCCACCCCCAACAAAAACTAATAAACATTCATTGAGGAAGTATGAAAAACACAGATAAGTGGAAAGAAGAAAAAATAACCCATAACCTCACTATCTCAAGACAACTAATTAACATTTCAGTGTATTTCCTTTGAGACTCCTTTTGATGTTTTCTATTTTGTGTATGCATGTGCATATGTGCACGTGAGTGTGTGTGTGCACACATTCAAAAAACTGAGATGTTGTGGCAGAAACTTATAAACTTATATAAAGCACTACACACACACACACACACAAAGCACTACACACACACACAGAGCTATCCTTCAACATCCTTTCCATGTGCCTCTAAGAATGTACAAATTGTAACTATTATCTTTAGATTAGTTCATAAAACACAGCTGGTCCTAGAAATAGCTGATACATTAAGGAAGTTTTTTTCTGAAGCTAGACAGTGTGTCTGGCCAAGGTACATCTCTGGGAAGTGACCTGATTAAAATGAAGGCAATTATGTCAGGTTACCAAAGTTCAAAGAACCGTATTATAAAATTAGACCAATGAACCCTAGAGCCTCTTCAGCCTTTCCCCAAATATGGCTGAAATGAAACAGTAGGGATGAGTTATAAACACCTCTGAAATCACTAACTGAAACATCCTATGCTAACCACCACCTTCTACCCATTCATCTCACTTGTCTAAGAACTACTACAACTGTTTTTTTATATTCTTATCAAGCACTCACATCAAATGAACCCTCTATTTCCCCCCATCCAGTTAAGAATCTTTGGTGCACAACTTCATTGATTCTCTTGCACAAACCTCAAACACACCTGCCCCTCCGTTCTTCTGCAGTCTGTGACAGAACTTGTACCCTGGAGGAATCTAGCTGCCTTTTCCACAGCTGCCCGTGCCTGGCCTGCTGTGGTTCAAATTACCACCTCCATTCAGATGACTACTCTCAAGCAGCAGAGCCTGAGGCAAGCATTTGGATGCAGGCGGATCATCTGGGATATAAGCCTAGGAAGCAAAGTGAAGGAGTGAAGGCAGCAGGGCTAATAAAGACTACATGAAGCTGGTTACCACTGTGGCAAGCAGGGCTCATTGTCTCTGGGGATCCACAGAGGACTGTAACATTTGGACCCCAAATTATCCATCTTAAGGACAGAGGCTGAGGCTATATCCACTGACTACCATCTCCTTTAGTTTGCAGGTGGCCTCGTGAGTGTTCCCTCATACTTCTCATCTATACTTAAACTGCATTCTCTGGCATAGGAGAAAACCTGGAAGCAGGAAAAAAGAGAAATACCACAGTGTGTCCTGGGACTCGTAGTTGATGTGGGATGCTGGCAATGCATGTGGAACTCTTCCCCACAGTTGCACTAAAATCGAGAGGGCCAAGGAAAAGTGGCTCAGAGTATCCAAGAGCCTGCTATGGGCCCCAAATTTAGCTTTCCAGGCTATACATCCATTCTTGCTTACAAACTAAATCTTCAAACTCTATGATGATGCCCCACAGACACTTCCAACTCAAAATGAGAGAAACTGAGAGGAGTCAGAAGCATACCCATGGAGTCAAACTCTTTAATAGCATTTGCTGATGACAGTAGCATGGGGCCCCCTCAACTGTGAGTGGGTTTGCCAGTGAATGAGGCTATGAGGGCCCTCGCAAGGCTCTAGAACACCGGCATCAGCAATTCTTCTTGAATTGGGACATGTCATCAATTAGACAGATTGCCCCATCCCTAAGGAAGTGGTAGAGCTCAAGGTCTGGCACTGCCTTCTCCACATATTGTGAGGCGATGGTCATGGGCCTTGTTGCTTGCCAGCTCCAGGATACAGGCTGTCAGCTCACTGATACACATGCAAAGTGCATGGTCCAGTGGAGGTTCAATGGTCTCTCCTCCCACAGTGTAATAAAACCAGTTTTATTCCCAAGGACATCTTTATTTCAATGTTCCTAATCAACATTCCTTTGTTCTCTTTTGAAGTGGTTTTTTTAAAGATTTATTTATTTTTTTAATTTGAGAGAGAGAGAGAGAGCACAAGAGGGGGTAGGGTCAGAGGGAGGAGCAGACTCGCTGCTGAGCAGGGAGCCCGATGCGGGACTCGATCCCGGGACTCTGGGATCATGACCTGAGCCGAAGGCAGTCGCTTAACCAACTGAGCCACCCAGGCGCCCCTGAAGTGGTTTTTAACACCTGTCCACTCCTTCATAAGTAATAAAATCTTTAAACATGTATCCATATCTATATGAGTGACATGATTTCACCTTTTGAAAAATATCTTTTCACCGCTTTGAAACTCACAATGAGATGCCCGATAGGTTCACCTGTCAGAACCAGGTAAATGGTTCATGGAGAATGTACCTCATGTACAGTTAAAGCTCAGGAGTGTCCTTTCTTGGCTCTCCTAGCTGAAGCCAAAGTGCCAACAGAACTGTGTTCACTCTGCCTTTTAAAAAATTGCCTCATACTAATGTATTTGTTTTGTTTTTGTTCATTTACGGCCATTAAGTTATTCCCCATGGTTGGCAGAAATGGATGGGAATTTGGTTTGTGGATCTGACCATCTGGAGATCTCTTTACATGGACTCATGGTTTATAGAGATCTAGCCCCTGCTGGGTGAGAGGCAACAGAGAATCTGGCTTGTCAGTCTTTTTGTTTATTAGTCTATTTTTAAGCTTAAATCAATTCAGAATTTCATGCCCTTTGGGAAGAAAATAGCTTTTTGAAATCTGGACTGGGTAGATTTTGTTTCTGTGTTTACCCTTGATCCATGGCTAAAATTGTAAAATTGAAGCTGTTTCTCTGGAGCTATATGTCTCCATATCTGTAATTCAGAAATGCCTTCACCTCTGATTGTGTGAGTGTGTAACATTTTCTTACCTTGCGATGGTATTAATATATTAGATTATAAAGTCTCTTTCTTCATTTAAAGGAGCTCTGTTCTGAGTGGCATACATAGATAAGTAATTGCTTATATAAACGGAATATAACAAAAATTTCCTAAAATACAGAAATTAAATATTTTAAATGTGCTAAATTTTAAAAATATATTTTAAAAATTCAAATTTATATGGAATTTATGTAAATCTTTGACAATTTCAACTAGTACAATATTTGGGGTTTAATGAAAACAACTATGTTTTCTCTGATATATATTTCTGTGAAATATAATACAAGCATACATTTTTATGCCTCTTCGGTATATTTTTGCTAAACTTACACAGGTTTATAATCAAATGGGCTAGAATTACCTACTGAATGTTTAAGATTACAAAAATATCAATTTATGTTTAAGCAAATTGAATCATTGTTCTGACAAACTTGTATTTCCACAGTAATGAGGCTTTGTAGTATGTCACCTTGGAAGTGTTTCCAAAATCTTTAGATAACTGAAGACCTTTGACCGATATTATGAAACAGTAGACACAGAATGGACACTTAGATCATTTCTAAGTAAGAATACTAAAACACTCATTACTAAGCATAATTTTAGTTTATATACTTTTGCTTATTTGTATATGCTACAAAGAGGCTATATCTTTGGGTTTATAGATGAATGTGTTCATTTCTGCCACGTTGTGAAATGTATAAGGGAATCGTGGAGCTGAATAAAAGCTAGGTTGAGTGTATTCATGAGCTCTGCTAAAATGACAGAAATTCACAATTATCCACCCCCTAGTTTCCTCTGTGAAATGCGAGTGCTTAAATGTTATAAGTAACAAATATGAATGAGACTATATGTGACTGAGACTCTACTAGGAGTCTCAAGATAATGAGACATGTTTTTTTGTTTGGTTGGTTTTTTTTAAGTGCCAAAAAGAGAATGTTTCTGTCTGAAGTAAAATCACTTGTTCCAGAATTTCCTATGGCTGCTGTAACAAACTACCACAAATCTGGGGGCTTAAAACAATACACATTTGTTCTCTTACAGTTCTGGAGGTCAGAAGTCTGAAGTCAGGTTCACTGGGCTGTAATCAAGGTGTCAGTAGGGCCCTGCTCCCTCCAGAGGCCCTAGAGTAGAGAATCCCTTTCATGGCCTTTTCTAGCTTCTAGAGCTGGATTCCTTGCATTCCTTGGCTGGTGGCCCTTTCCTCCAGCTTCAAAGCCAGCAGTCCTCACATTATCTTCTTCCTCTGTCATCAAAAGTCCTCCTGCCTCTCCCTTATAAGGACACTTGTGATTACATTAAGGACCCACCAATGTCATTCACAGGTTTTAGGGATTAGAACCTGAATATCTTCAGGGTCCTTATTCAAGCTCCCACCTCACCTTCTATGTAATCTGTCCAAATAGCAGAGATTCCATATCTCACCACAGTAACACTTTCTTATGACTTTATCATGCCCTTGATTATTCCCTTTAAAATAAAAGAAACCTGCATTTACAAATGTGTTAGTGATTTTGGTATGTTTATTTAAATATTGTATTGTTACTTTATTTAATAAATAGCCAAGCTACAATCATTCATGCACTCAGTCAGGCACCCATGATCCCATCTTAAGTCTCAAATCTCCTGGGAAACTTTTCATTTTTACCTTCCAACACTGAATCCAAAATGAAAAATGAAATAAAACTTAACAACACCTTTTGTACTCAAAACTGTCTTTGAGATTTCCTGAGGTCCCTAAAAAGTCATGAAGATTGTTTTTTTACCTTATAAAAAATTAGAAAAAAAAATAGCTCAATTTGTTATGTTAGTATTGATTAGTTGCATAAGAAAAAGTCAAATCAAAAGAGGTATTCAGCCTTCCACAGATTAAAGTTGAATAGGGAAAATATTAAGAATATCACTATTTCAGTTCTATGCTATATGCAGAGTTCCTAGATTTTGTCAGCACCCTTATTGTCTATTGTATGTTTCTTTTTTAAAAAGATTTTATTTATTTATTTATTTGACAGAGAGCTAGACAGCACAAGCAGGGGGAGAGGGAGAAGCAGGCTCAGCGCAATGCGGGACTCAATCCCAGGACCCTGGGATCATGACCTGAGCCGAAGGGAGATGCTTAACCACCTGAGCCACCCAGGCGCCCCTATTCTATGTTTCTAATGACGGAGTGCTGCTGTTGCTTTCCCTGATGCTATTAGGCAACAAGCTGCAGCTCCCCATTAGCCACATGGACCTCCTACTGAAAAAAAAGGTCACTAAATTCAGCGCCTGAGCTCATGCATTCCTGTTTTCCTCGCCGGCATTCTCAAGTACCTGACAGCCGACATCCTGGAACTGGCAGGCCAGGAGGCCCGCAACAACCACAAGATGTGCATCACCCCAGAGCACGTGCAGAGGGCCCTGGGCAACAACCAGCACCTGAGCCACCTCTTTGAGGATAACACCTACTCTCAGGTGGAAGCCGTGCCCCAACCCAAGGAGTGGTGAGGCCCGGGTACCAAAGCCCACAGCCTCATCTAGTCCCCAACGCTGCACATAGATGAGGGAGGCCTGCTCTTCTGTCAGCAAAAGCCATTAAAGGATTTAAATCCAGGGCCATTCTTCTGACTGTTCTCTATTTCTGTCCTTCTGAGTGGGAGGTGTCTGTCAGACATTCTCTCCCCTACAACCAGCTACTCCCTTTGGAGTAGCCTATGATTTTGAATGTTAGGGAAACAACAGGGTTTCCTTCCAGCAGAGACAAAATTAAAAATGGTCCTTACGTCCAAAATTTATTTGATGCTATACTCCTGCCAGGACCTCTGGCTACTATGAAAGACCCTGATCATTTTAAGTCAGACTCTCTGGAAGCCAAAGAAAACCACCTTGCTGATATCTGCAAAAACACCGCTCTTATGGGATCCAAAGACCAAACCTCTGTTGTAGTCCAGAAAACTGCTTCCCCTAGTGACAACCCAAGAGAATTAGCTAGGGGAATACAACAACTGGCCCCTGAAAAGGAAAAACAAAATTGGAAATCTAAAGGCTATTGGTGTCATGAAGAATAGAAACTTGGTTTGGACCCAATAACAAACCGGTCCTGCCAGAAAATTTAAAACTTCCACATTAACTACCATATGTGAATTAACTCACTGATTAATAAAATAACGTTCATGAATCAATATTGGTGGGGAAACGCTGACAAGACCGCAAAACGCACTTACCTTCCTTACTCCATATGCCCTAAGTTTAACCCAGGGAAACCTACCCGTACTGTCCCGGACATTTTAATTTGCCCCGGGGACCACTCATATTTGGCAAACAGATTTCGTACAATTGCTCCCATCTACTGGACAGGAGTACGTTCTGGTAATGGTTTGCATGTTTTCAGATTGGACTGAAGCTTTCCCATGTAGCTAGGCAACTGCTTCTTCTGCACCTAAATTCCTATTAGAAAAGATTATTTCCACTTGGGGAATCACCTTTGAACTTCATAGTGATAGGGGTCAAAGACTTCGGTAAGTCTATGCTGCCTGGCCTGATCGGCAGCTGTGGCACTGTGGTATCTTCAGGACTGGTCAAACGTACAAATGGAATTACTAGACTCAATTAGCTAAATCAGCTGAAATCTTCCAAATACCCTGGTCAAAAGCGTTACTGCTGGTTCTTCTAAGCCTTAGATCTACTCTCTTCAGGATACATAAACTTTTGCCTTTTGAAATAATTACAGAATGGCCAATATGCTCAGCCCCGACTTCTTTTGACCCACAACTAATAAGGGGGGTAGGGAGATATACTTCACTTTTGCAAAGGCCTGATCAAGTCCATAGAAAATAATCACACTCTGGTAGAACAACCTTTCCACAGTGAGCTCCTGGGAAACCAAGACATCAAACATCACATCTTCCAGTCTGGATGTTTCATCTATTGGAAAAGACATCTCCAAACAGACTCCCTTCAACCTCACTGGAAAGGCCCTACTGGAAATAACACCAGGTGTTATTAACTAACCTCTGAGCAGCCAAACTTCAAGGAATAGATTCCTGGATTCATGTGTCTCATCTGGAAAAAAAAAAGCCCCCAAATCTGAATGGACTGGCATACCATCTGGTGACTGAACAACGAAAATTTCTAGTAACTGAAGCAGGTGACATCAGAAGTAGACAGTGTACCCAAGATGTATAGACCAGGCCTGTACTGAGTTTGTTTTCCCTTCTCACTCTGTGTTTAATCTTGTCATTCAGGTCTTCAATCGTTTCTTCCCTAGTTTTCGTACTATCCTTTACTTTAGCTTTAACGCATCCTTTTAGCTCCACCTTACAAAAACTCTCTGATTCTGCTAAACTTTCTGATTTCTGGATTTGTGCCAGAGTAAATAATACTCATGATGATGAACCTAGATTGGTGGCCTGGCCACTATCTTTAGAAGGATGGCAAAACCTACCTGACAAAGGTATAGGATCTTCCTTTGGTACCTTTGAAACCACACATCTTCCCTCCTTGAAAACTGGCACAAAATATTATGGTTTTCCACTGGGTACCCCCCACTCATAAAGCAATACTCTCACTCAGGTCTGGACTCTTACCCAAAAATCTTTCTTTTAAAAAAAATAATGGAAATGGCAAAACTCTAGGGTATCTCCCAGTAAATATCTGTTAACTATACTATTTTATAGAACCTAGATGAACATGAATTCACTCCCTTTTGGAATCCAGAAGACTCTATCATCTTCCCTATGGTGGGGCAATAGAAATGCAGTAAGATGGGAAAATTGGAAGCTAATGTGCTCCCACTCAATGGTACTTCACTGGGGACTGACCAAATATCTGGCAAAAGATGGAAACTTAATTCAACTCACTTTTTTCCTAGAGATCTCCCAGACTTCAACCAAAATCTTACTTATACTAGATCAGCTCATTTGTTACTTCAGATCTATAGAAATTTAAAGAGCTCACATAATCATTCCCATAATGCTAGTAAAACAGATTATCATGTGCTCTGTATAATAATGATTACATTTCTGATTATGAGATCTTTTCTTTCATTCCAGGAGAAAGAATCTGGGCAAAAGGACCCAATTATGCCTTATCCTTAGAAGACAGTAGGGACTTCTTTTTATGTGGAAGAAACATATTCTACACTACCCCTCAACTAAAAGGGATGTGGAGGGGTTGTTGCCTTACCCCTGATACTGAAATTAGAAAAACCCTTCCCTCTTGTGCTTATATACCTAACATAGGGTCTTTCTCCTATCAATTTAAAAGGATACATTGGAACTGGGAAGGTTGTAATTATGGCTGGATACCTATATATAACCCTACAGTAGACAGAAAAATTTGGGGCCTGCTTTCACCAGAGCCTTTCTTCCTTGGGTTGAAGTAGTGAAAATTAAAAACAAAAAACAAACAAAAAACACCATTCGCAATCTTTCTATAGTTATGTCCGCCACTTTCAATGCTTCCGTCTAAGCCTTTGCATATCAGAAGAGCCAGATCGATAGCCTTGCAGAAGTAGTTCTAGAAAACTGCAGGGCCCTAAACCTCCTCTCTGCTCAGCAGGGGGAACCTGTGTCCTACTCAGAGAAGAAAGTTGTCTTTATGTCAGTAAGTCAGGGAAAATAACACAAGAACTAAAAATAATGAAGGACAATATCAAGCTGCTAGCTGAAGCTGGCCAACCTCCCAGAACTCAGGACATTTTTTATCTATTAAACATGGGCAATCAGGGAAACTGGTAAGTGCATTTCAATTAGTAGCTATCATTGGGCTTTGCATCCTCAGTTTAATCTTTTTAATTAAATTTCTACTGTTTTGTATTAATAAGCAAATGTCTTCTTCCCAAATGTATGTATAAAATAAAATCCTTTTCCTTTGAAAAGCTTTCCCTGAAACTCAAATAATCATGGAAACTAAGCCATCCACCTTAAAGGGACATACCTGAGATTATTCATTTTTCAATCCTCTTATTGTTCAAATGAGGCCATTGAAATTCCATATCATTTCCCTCCTCTGTGGGACAAGACACCTGAGGATGGGGTCCTCCTCATCTCTGTGAGGAAAGGCAACTGAGGTTGGTCCTCTGCTCCATGGGAAAAAATACCTGAGGACAACCCTCCTAAGCTCCATGGGACATACAATACAATCCACCTATAAAGAACTTTACTTTTGACAAAAATTAATAAATACACCTGAAGGACATAACTGATCAGCAATGTTTTCTGTGAAAGATCTTGATCAACAGGGGGAAATGTGAAAGAACTTCAATCTAATATAAACCCAGAGGATATAAAATGGAAAATCTCACGCCTGTGCCCTAAGGAAAACAAAATTTAAGGACTAAGAGACTGCTTTCCCGCAAGTGTCTGATTTACAACAAAACTGATAATATTGGAATTTTCTTAATGATAGGGAAGTAGTCAGGGGTTGCTTCATATCAACCCTGGAAAGCTCTGCTTATGATTTCCCAGAGGCATGAACAAGAAATGACCCACGTCGGCTGGTCTCGCAAAATGAGCTGAGTTGAGCTTTGTTTGTAAGACTGGACTGGTTTTGTCTGCTTGAGGAATTTTTAAGGCTGGTCTCTACTTGTTTGGATTGTAACAGTCTCCAACTGAACTCTCCCCACTTTGCATTCCCTGCCCAGAAATACGGCCTACCCCCAACCTTCAGCGGACTCGCCTGCAGTTTGCTGTAGTGTGTGGGTTCCAAATTACAATTCCTCTGCTATTCCCAAATAAACTCATCTCTTTTTAGAATTTTGACCTGGCCTCTTCATTTAGGTCAACAAAGACAATCTTCATTTTCAAAAACTTGAGGAAAAAAACTGGATCAACTGGCCAAAATCAAGTAGGCTATCACCACCTCTGGTCTCTTGCTGTGTCCCTGTCACATGGAAAAAACCAAGAACTGGGAAAATGGTAGAGTGCCATGCAGAGGACTCACCTTGGTCAATGCCCATTCCAGTTATAAGTCCTTAGAGAACCAGGATGCCGCTACATTTATTGAGTACCTACTGTCTGCCTGGGGCTGTGGGAGGCATTTCACATAAATGTTAATGGACTGAGGTTCAAGACCTCAACTTTAGGTCCTGACATATCTTAAGAATCATAGTCACTCTGAGGTAACCTGAATGAGCTGTGCCGTGCAAATACCCTGTGACCCTGCCGTAAATTAAGTCATTTTACCAGCGAGCCTAGATGGTAAACTCTAGCCTCAGCAGAAAGAATACTGAGGGAAGTAAAATTAAGAGTGATTTATTTTTTTAAAATTCCAATTTCTGTGTTACCTTAAATACGTATTTTTTTCAACTTAAGGCTTTTAACTCATTTTTGCTTATCTACATAGTAAAACCTACCAGAATAATATTTGGGAGGAGTTGTTTCCTCTCCTCATATCAAGTTTTTTCACTTGTGTCTTAGGCATGTAGAGGTTTTTGTTTTGTTTTGTTTAAATCTGGCTTAACCAAAACCTGCCCTCAATTTGATGATTCAAGAACAGTCCAAAGGTTAGACAACTGTGTTCATTTAAAAGCTGAGCTACCTATTAGAACTTCAAGAAGATAGGAGAGTGCTCTTGATTCGATCATTCATCACAAAGAACCCATTACGACCAAGGGGCTCAGCTGGTTTAGAACTATCACTGAATGACGGCGGCAAAATCCAAAGAGGCCCAGCTTCTGACAGGTGCATTTTCAGCCAACAGCAAGCTGTTTTTTCCAAAATGGTCACGGCAATGAATTTCTAGAACTCTACCATTCCCCATCAAGAGTCAGAGTTTCCTCCCCTCCCTTTGAACCTCGATGGGATATTTGACTGCTTCAACAAAGAAAACACAGCAGAAATAATGTCATGTGACTTCCGAGGCTGGATCACAAAAGGTGATTCTTTTTCGCTCCCAGGACACTGCCCTTGAAAACGGCCACCACGCTGGGAGGAAGCCCCAAGTAGCCCACATAGAGAGATGAAATGGAGAAGATTGGAGGCCCTCAGCAACAGCTAGCGTCGGCCATAAGCAATGTGAGGGAAGGAGCCTTCAATGGATTCTAGCCCCTTATCATTGAGCCACCCCAGCTGATGTACAGTGAAGTGCAGGTGAGCCCTTCTGGGCTGCCCTGCACAAATTGCAGATTCATACGCAAAATAAACACTTATTATTTTAACTAAGTTTTCAGCTTAGTAACTGGAACACAGACTCAGAACTGAAGGCATATATGAATGAATTTCACATGAAACAAAATCAACTTTGTTTTACTCCCCACTTTGACCCGGAATGCAGGCAGAAATGAAAAATATACATACATCTTCCGATAGTGACGTCCTGCTGCAGGGCGCTTATATACAGCTGCAGAGTCAGCTGGGGGGCTGAGCCCAGGAAGGCCTGGATCACTGATGCGCGACTGAATGCAGACCGGTGAGTGAAGAGCTTGCCCTCGGCCTGGCCCACCTCCTTCTCAACTTCTTCAGAGAAGCCATTTTTTGGCATCTGTCGCTTCTTAGTGATGCTGACATAAGGCTCTTCGATGTGGCCTGATTGACAATAGATGCAGAAGACTTCAAAACACCTGGAAACAAATCAGCAAGTCATGATAATCAGAGACAGACAGGATTCTGTCTTCTCTCAGTTACACTGCTTACACTTAGCCTGATTCTCAAAGCTTTGACGTGGCTACTCTGGACTACAGCCCCTTCTCTCAAATCACCCACTCCAAGGAGTTCTGAGCATGAAGTTAGTCCTCTTGCGGCCCTCCAGCAGGCTGACTGGAAATGAGTGTGAACTTAATTGAGAGAGGACGCCAAAGGCCACCGAGGCAAGGAAACCAAGTAGGGAAGGGGAAGTGGTTCAGGCTCCAGAGCCAGAGAAGAATGTTCAATTTCCCTTCATGACACTTACTAGCTGTGCAGCCCTGGGCAAGTCATTTAACCCTTGAACCCTTTCCCTCAATTATAAAGCAGAGATAACACCTACTTTGCCACACTGTTGTGGCAATAATACAGTATATGGGTGTATGTTTGTGTGTATACTGAGATATGTATTCATATATATATATATATTCTTTTTCCACATCCAGTAGATACCCTATATCACCTCCGTTAAAGCAGCAGCTACGGGTTGGGAGAGCCCCTAGCACAGAGCAGCTTGCCATCTAGCACTCGCCTAAAAGACCACAATATACTACCTAGCTCTCGGCTCTCATAAACCCTTATGAGACGTGACTAAAGTCAATCCTGTCTGGAGGTCTGTCAGCTATGTCTTACTTATGGAATAAGCCTGCCCTAGGGAGGGAGCCTCAACCAGTCGCCTTTCTAGACTGACAGAGTACCTAGCTTTTAAAATTAGATTTTCCTCTCTAGGTAATGATATGGATACCAAAGGGAGGAAGAGTACTGACTGCATGATTTACTCTGAAGTGCACACACATACACACACACGGATTGATGGGTCAATCGAGGGATGGAAAGATGCATGAAACAAAATGTTAACTGTAGAACCTAGGTGGTGAGTACTTGGGTGTTCACTGTATAATTCTTTTAAGTTGTCTTCTGTATGTTTGAAAATCTTCATAATATAATGCTGGGGGAAAATGGGTTTTTCTTAGAAATAAGAAAAATGTTCATGGCCTTAGGTTTAAAAATTGTTAAAGGACGTTTTTTTTCTCCCAACATGCATTTTCATAACAACCTTATGATGCTGCCAGAAGGTTTTATGGCTTCATCTATTTTATTGAAAGTTGTTAACTTTGTACTCTCACCCGAGGCAACTATGGCAATAAGAATACATTTATAATTAAATAATAAAACGATGTAAGAAAGGAAATGCAAGAGCCTCTCTGATAAGTATAAAGTGGACATACTTTGTGACTACTGTCTTTGTTCATTCCTTCCTGGGAGGAAGAAGGTACATAGCAGTGTATGTGTGTATTTAAGAGAAAGAGAGATATGGTGGGGGAGACAGGTTTGTCTGGTACATTTTGTCCAATGGGGTCAAAGACACTTTGATATAGTACATAAAAACAGGTAAAAAAGCCTGGGCCAATTTGTTCAACTGAAAATAATGAAGTACAGGCTGTGAGTTCAAGTCCAGCTAATCCAACTGAATTTTCTCTGAGAAAAACTCAAATCTATAAGAACTATTTGAGGCCTAGCAACTTCACACAAGGACTACAAGACAAAATAAATTGACCATCATCTTAATTCTCAAATATGTGATGAATGCAGATTGACTTTGCCAGTGCTACGGGAAATGCAAAGACAGCTGGGGTACACCTGCCTCATTCAGAGGTGCTCACAATCTAAATGGAAAAGGGTACATATACATAATGAGGATAATAATGAACACAACTAATATTTACATAGCACTTTCGGTTTACAAAATATTTCTCAAAATATTTCTCATATAAGCCTACTGCAAGAATTTGAATCATAGCATTATTTGCAATAGGAAAATTCCGGGAATATTCTAAGGGTCCTAAAATAAAACAATAATTAAATAAATCATAATATATATATATTCAATGAAGTATTACCCAGTCCTTAAAACTGATGGTATAGACATACATCTACTAATATATAAAAATGTCTACTGTATTTGGTAAGTGAAAGGAGTAAATTATAATATACATAGAAAATTCCATTTTTTGTAAAAAAAAAAAAAGTCACATATATAAAAACATATAAATCACACATACACATAAACACTGGAGTGCTGGATTTGGCTCATACTGACTCAAGAGACTGTTAAATTGTTAGGAATCATGTGAGCCAGTTGTTAAAAAACTGGTAGCTTGAAATAGGCCATGATGGGAATATTTACATCACAGAAACCAGCAAACTCTGCAATTCAAGGGCTTTTCCCCCCAAGAGATAGTTTACCAGCTTACTTCTATAAAAATATGAGTAAGAATATA
This sequence comes from Halichoerus grypus, assembly GCF_964656455.1. Lineage (NCBI taxonomy): Eukaryota > Metazoa > Chordata > Mammalia > Carnivora > Phocidae > Halichoerus > Halichoerus grypus. The sequence goes on from NC_135727.1 coordinate 99,768,859, forward strand.
CAATAAAATGGTAAATATTGTTCTTTTTAGGCAGTCAAATTAGTGTTTTTTAAATTTTTTAATTGTGTGTATCTGTTTTCTGCTCTTCTGTCCTTTCAACAACAAATATGTTTTACCTGAATTATAAAATCAAGCTTAGACTTTTAAAGACTAAACAAACAACCAAACACCAGCACATGCTAAGAGGTGAATGAATGAAAATAAAGGTTCAGAGGAGAAAGCCAGTCTCTTGATGCTGAGGAGGGTGCTGTATTAAACAGGAACCATGTACTGAATTGTTGACAAACTGAAACTTCAAGGTCTACCAATCGGGATTATAGAAGGTTCCAGAATGGCTAATGACAGAGGTGGCCCTGAAGCCCAAGTGGACATCCTCGCAATCCACTGTTTTTCCCAATTAATACATTTATCTCAGCACAGAGTTTTATACATAGTAGGTGTTTAATACCTGTGTGTATGGTCCTAAGACTTCCCCTACTTGCCACTACTGGTTAAGAAAACTGGTAAGAAACAAACTACCATTCTTCCTGAAATTCTGCAAGACTCATCCAATTATTCCAAATGTTGGGTTTCTTTCTTTTTTCTTCTTTTTTTTTTTTTTGCTGGAGAGATTGTCTAAATATAGCTGTAAGTTAAATATTTTCATCAAAATCGTTCAAGGCTATTTTTCAGTATCATGTAGACCAAGGGTTGGCAACCATTTTCTGTAAAGGATTTACAAAGAGTAAATATTTTAGGCTTTGCAGGTCACAGCCTGTATCCCAACTATTCAGTCCATCACTGCGGTGCAAAAGCAGCCATACATAATACATTAAATGAATGAGCATGGCTGTGTTCCAAATAAAACTTTATTTACAAAAACAGGTAGTGGGGGGATTTGGCCAGTGAGGCATAGTCTGCTAACCCATAATGTAGATAATCAGCAGGCTGATCCATTTTTTTTTCACTTCACCCCACTTTCTTTTTTTTTTTTTTTTTTAAGATTTTATTTATTTGACAGAGAGAGACACAGCGAGGGAGGGAACACAAGCAGGGGGAGTGGGAGAGGGAGAAGCAGACTTCCCGCTGAGCAGGGAGCCCGGTGCGGGGCTCGATCCCAGGATCCTGGGATCATGACCTAAGCCGAAGGCAGACGCTTAACGACTGAGCCACCCAGGCGCCCCTCACTTCACCCCATTTTCAAGCATCACAGTTGAAGGAGTTTATCCCATAGCTGAAACGATGCTTGTTGGTGTCTGCACAAATAACCTGTGGTACCAGAGACCCTTTAAAGCAGTTAACAAAAACATGTTTTCAAAAGAAATACTATGATTTCCTATACGCCATGTTATCTTCAGGTGACACACATGCTCGATGAGGCTACACAAGAACCAAACTGGTTACATAGAAAGCACGATGTGACCTTTGAAAAGCCACTTGCCTCAATTTCTCAACTGTAACAAAAAAGAAAATGACAGGTCTCAGGGTTTTACATTGGATGGAATTAAATACTGTACGTATAAGCACTTTGCAAACAAACAAAAAAAAGCTCTTAAATATAGGCTATTATTTTAAAGTCTTTTGAAAGCTTATTATACAAAGAAATACTCTCATGAATCATGTTGCAATGTTCTGTAAAAAATTACTAGAACTTCTTAGCTTTCATTTTTATAAACCCAGATTTTCCTCATTATACCAGTAAATAAAAATGGAGGAAAACTCCTTGAACTTGAAACCCATTTATATTTATTCCTTCTCCCAATTTATTTAAAAAATTAACATTATTGTAAAAGGATGATAAACAGATTTTGTTGTTGTTAGGTGTTTTTCCCCTCTGGTTTTCTAGAATATCTATTATCATTCACAATAAGATCATCCTTAAAATAAAAAAAATAAATTCAAGATACTATTCAATGATCATATCATTCAGACCTAGGCTTAATAAGGAAACAACCACACAAACTGCAACTACAGTTTTAAATATAAGACTGATAAATGAAATATGGTGCTCTCCCAGTGCTTCCCTAAAGGAAAGAAGGAACGGGGCCTACTTTTTAGTATTTAGCCCAGAATTATTACAGTGAAATGCAGTGCAGTTTAACTGAGTGAACTCAAAAACAGCATCTCACCCAAAAAGAACATGAGTTTGGCTAGTTAGTACCCAACCAAAAATAAAGTGAGCTAAATTTTCCAAAAACAATTTCAAAATATTAGTAAGTCAAATTAGTAAGGAGGGGAAAGAAACAGACCATGACTCTCTTTTGTTTGGGGGAAATAATTTCGATCTTAAGTAAAACTGATGTCTTGGAGTTAAAATAGAATCAAACTACCCGCAGTAAAAACTTCCAATAAGATATTAAGTCCTGCGAATACACGTCAGCAAATTGCTTTTCTCTTAATCTGGAAGCTAAGAGGTTTGGACCCACGTTTTGTGTACCTCAGCTCTAAGATCATGGGTCCAGTATCTCCTTGAAATAAATCAGTTGCATTAGAATGGGAGAGTCCTTGTTGACAGAAAGGGGTGGTTTGTTGCTTTATTTTTTATGTCTTATTCTGTTTTTCCCCCAAGAAGGCAATGACCCATTCAGAATTTTCTGAAACGAGGTCTTTTTATGGAATTGAAACTTTTTATATAGCTGAGAGGTTATCTCTTCAAAGTATCAAACTTTTTAAAAATAAAGTTAAAATATTTTTACTATAAAAACTGAAAAATGTAGAGTAGCATATAATGAGGGGAAAAAATGATGCACTTTTTTGTATTTTCCAGGAGATAATTAAAACCGCCCATAACTCCGTCATCCAGAAATTACCACTCTCTACAACTTGGTATACTTCCTTGAGCTCAGGTTTATATGTGCCACCCTATTTTTATACATATCATGTCACTAGCTTTGTCTTGGGTCACTCTTAATATTTAAAAAGATTTTAAATGGCAGTAATGATAGAGATCACTCACCTGGATAGCTATTGAGGTCGTTTGTTTAGATTTTGCCAAGATGACCAAACTTCCTTAATTTAAGATGGGGCTACTGGTAAAATGTACTCCACACTCTTCAGCTTTCTTTCAGAGTGTAGGGAACATAATTAACCAAACTCAATTTCTTTTTTTTTTTTTTTTAACCGAACTCAATTTCTAAGAAGCTTTGTGAACATGGTCTGGGGTGTCCTTTTCCTCATCTATAAAATGGGAAAAGTGACATCTACTCCATGGTGAGGATTCAGCGTACTGAGGGATCTTAGCATCAACCAAACCATCTAGCACAAGCAGCACTGAGAAATACCAGTTCCCCTTGATCTGTCACTTCATTTAAATATCGTGAGCAATGAGTTTTCTTTTCACAGATAAGGTTAATAAATGATGAGTGCCTTGCCCAAAGTCAGATCACATTGATTTTACTGAGCAGGATTACAATCAGGATGCTGGGGCCTACTTGGTCAGAGAGGACTACCTCCTCACTAAATAGCGCCAGTTTGCACGACTTTGAAATTCCTCTCTTTCTTTCTCTCTCTCTCCTTCTTTTTTCCCCCCTAACTCTTCCCTTGCTCTCAGATGTCAGTAGCAAGGCCTTAGTACCGCTAGTGTACCTGTTTCTGTTCCTTTCTAGGATTCTGTGGCTTCTGGATGCTGGGAGACTTGTTCACCCAGTTTGTCCTGTGTGTGAACTGCAGGTCCGTATTCTGAGTGTCAGCTGGGATAGCTGTATTTAATGTGAAGTGCAAAGTTTTAGAATAGGGCTCTCTAAAATCTATCTTGCTCCTGGACTTTTTTTTGTCTCTGTGCGTGTTGGGGCAGGGGAGATACTGAGTGGTAGGGAAAGATTCCTGGCTAGCCGAATCTTCTGGCAGCTGAGCTCTAGCCTTTCTCTCTCTTCCAATTCATCTATCACCTGTGTCTAAATTCAGTATTATAAATTGCTTTCTAATACAGATAAGAATCCTTTGTTTTGCTTTTCCTACAGGGTTGAAAGCTGTCAAAACAACACATTTTAAACTCTCTTCATGGTCCTTAGATAAGCCAGTCTACTTCATTACCGTGCATTCGACTTGCTTTGTGTTAATAGAAATTAATTTCCAGAAATGTCACTGATGGTTTTTTTTCCTTAACGCACGAAAGTTTCTGTCTTCATGGCACACTGTGTTCCAGCTTCAATCACTATGTTTGTAAGTTAGGCAGGGCCAGAAGGCATTTCTACAACCCTGTCTGTTTCCACACCAAGAGAATGATGCGTAATTTCTAGAGCTCTGCATGAGAATTAAATAAATTAGTTATTTGTAAAGCGCTCAGAACAGTTCCGGGCACACAGGAAACTCCACGTTTGATAAATTAAAGAACCTGCACACGCTTTTGCTCTAAAGGCGATTTAGCCCCCCCACACTTCTCAAGGGTTTGTCACGACACAAGCCAATCCTGCCAGAGCCCACCTGACCCCAGAGAAGGCTTGTATTTTATGAGGTCGAACTATACGCACCTGCCATTTCTGTTGGTCAGGTTCAGCTGAGTACTGGCAATTTCATATGCGAGAACCTAAGAGGAAGGCGGTCCGCCCCGGCTTCATCCCCACTCTCCCCGGATTCTGTCGCATTCGCGTGACTGGAACGGTGGGGCCGACGCGCAGGCCGGGCCGGCCTGGGCCCGGCACCCAGTCCAGCCGCCCGCCCCTCCCGGAAGGCCGCCCCTCTCGGCCAGGGCAGAGGGGGAGGGGACCCGGGGGCCCGCACGCACCTGAAGAGCGGCCCGAGTTGCAGCAGGTGCAGCAGCAGCACGAGCGGGCGGTCGCGGCTGAAGTCGCGGTGCACGAAGAGGAGCGTGAGCTGCACGAGCGCGCAGGGCAGCAGCGAGAAAAGCAGCGTCAGCGCCTGCCACATGCCGTCCCCGCCCGAGCGGTAGGTGCTGCTCAGGTACAGCGCCGCCGTCGTCTCGGCCACGAACAGGAACACGGACGCCAGCACGGAGCCCGGGAATTTCATCTCCGCGCGTCAGCGGCGCGCACCGGCGGCAGACAGGGTGGCGGCGGCGGCTGCCCGGGGGGTGAGGGGGGCTCCCGGCATGCCCGGCCCCGACTGCTCTCGCGCCCTGCGCTGCCCGCCGAGGGCACGGGGCCGGCCCAGAGGCCGGGGCGCTGGAGCGGGGCCTGGGGGCGACCGGCCGGGCTGGGCTGGGGCGGGGAGCGCGGCCCCGGCGAGACACGCCCACGCGCACCGTGCGCCGCCCGCGCGCCACCCTCTGCCCGCGGCGTCTCCGCGGCGACGGACCTCAGGCGGGCCGCGAACCTGCGTCCTGCGACTGCTCGCGCCGCAGCCCCAACGGCTGCGGCGGGCCCTGCTGGCCCCGCGCTCAGCCTCTGGGTCCTAGAGCCCTTGGCACGCGCTCCCGTTCACATCCCTTCGAAAAACTGCAGCCAATGGGGCACAGAATCCGGGGCTGGACGCCTTTCCATCCCAGGTCTCTATTTTGTGGGCCTAGGGAACGCCTAATTCCTCCAAGGAGCAGCGTTTCCAGTCATTTAAAAATAACCAGACCACACAGATGTTTTTCAAAGTACAGGCGTAAAGTCCTGTATCCAGGATTTACCGTTTCAGTGGGCCAAATAAGCATGCCCTTCAGCCTTCCAGATACAGTGGTCTAAAACGTTGCTTGCAGTGGTTAAAGAGCATCAGAGACAATCCTTAGGAGCCAAAACCTCTCCCCGAAAAGCTGCCTACATAATGTATTCCTCTGTAACTGTGACTAACTCGCACAGAGTGAAGACCAGGACCTAATAAGGAAACGGTTTTCTAGCCCAAGGCATACCTCTGCTTGCTAGTGTGTGCCAGCCCCAGAACTCCTCTTCACTCATTGAGCTTGTGACAACCTTGTGAACCTCAGGATAGGCTCAGCCCACCCCCTTGTCCCTCAGAGTTTGAGCAAGTCACTAAATCTCTCTAAAACTCTGGTCCTAACCTGTTCCATAAGGGATTAGACCTTAATAATTACAAGGTCCCTTTCCCTGCTGAAATTAGGTGATTCCATCAATCGTAGGAATATCTGTCATTTTTCTAGTTAGGAAAATGATGTCAACACAAATAGAATATGAAGATTCAGAAGAAAGCAAGACAAAAATTGTAGAGGGAGAGAACATGAAGGGCTGTTTTTCTTCATTCTTGTGTGGCATGGGAAAATCTATTTACAAGGGTTAAGGGGAGGATTCAGCCAACAGCTGAGAGGTAGCAGGCCCATTCTCTGAAAGGATTACTAATATTTATTTATAGAACCCAGCAGGCCACCGTGTCCTGGATCAAGATACACACACTGTCACAAACACAGAATAGGCAGCAACACTCCACAGAATATTTGGGTAATATTTTATTTGACACTGTATTAAGCTTTAAAGGAAAAATTAATTTGTAGCTTAGAATTATTAATTAGAGCGCACTCAATATTTAGCATTGGATTTTATTTTAAGGCAAAGAATTATCACAGGTTTCATATTATTAGGTAGACTGTACATAAATATGGGGAAAGATAAGCCATAAATAACATTGCTTTAAACACTATAGAGTCCAGTTTATGGTGAATTATTTTCTACAGTACAAAACTAATACAGAAAACACATTTGGAAAGATCACAGTGTTTAGAACATCGTAACAGCAGTTTTTAAAACAGTAAGGTGCATCTCTAAGCTTCTGACTCAATCTTGCTTCTAAAGAGATTTCATTATACCATGCAGTGGCTGTGAGAAAAGCTCCCCCCCCCCCACATGAAGGGGAGGCAAGATCAACTGACTGTACACTTCCCCTCCAGGAACAACCAAGAGCAAAAGCTAAAATCTGATGAGCATTTGCAAGTTGATCCTTCTCAGTGCGCACACCAGCTAACTTGCCCCAGTGACCATGTCTTTATATATTATCATTTACCATTTTGTCCTTGAAAATAATGTATACATTCAAGCCTATGATTGCTCTTTCCCTGTAATACCTAAATGGATTTTGACTAAAGACCAATTTAATGTCATGTATTGCATTATACTTTCTCCCTAGGACTGAAATACCCATTTTTTAAAATATTATGTACATAATAATAGACTTATAGAAAGTGGTTTTTTGGTATAATAATATGTAACATACCAGAATACTTGAGAATTTGGTTTCATTATAAAATACAGTACTACAACATTTTGTGATATAGTAAAATATCTGGCAGAATGTTCTGCTCTAAATTTAGACCTAACTGCTAACGATTCGTCTTTAAACGCGCCTCAAAGTACCCCTAAAGAAATATAATTAGCAAGAGGTCCTAGAACCTGTTTTTGGCAAAAAGGCATTTTTGAAGAAGCCTCTCATTTTGTGTGCAAGACTTTCAAAATTTTAGTTATATGCAACATAACTGGTGTTGGATTTAATGTTAATGGAAATTAGGAGTTTAAAGTAATAACAACTAATCTCTATTATTTGGTGTATTTTTTAATAATTTTATGTTAACTCTGCATTTGTGCTGAGGCAAGTGTATTGCAAAGAGTACAATTTTATTAATATTTATTGATCAGTTCTTCAAAATTTAATACTACTTTAAATAATAGTATGTATTCATTCCTAGATACAATTAGGAATAAGCAGTTATATTCTATTGACAGATTATTCTTTTGTATCCCCTAAAATAAGTAATTGCACTAGTTTACTAGAGAATGTGAAATGTATCATTAGGGGGGTGAGCTTTTTTTTCCTCCAATGATACAATCATATTACTGTAAGTATTGTCAATTGTGCAAAAAATCTTTTTGGTGAAGTAAATTCTATTCACTTGGTAAATGCTCACTCCAAAACTAACATGTGGTGCTTGACTATTCCCCATTATATGGCTTTGCAAAGTGTTTCCTTAATAATTGGATTCTACAAAATCCATTTTAAAAATGTTTGTTAATTTAGCGCCATTAAATCCATGAGATTAAAATTCAGACTGCCTTTCCAAGTAGAGCTCCCCCAGATGTTCATAGTTGGGGGAGCTGTTACCTTTTTAGAGAAGGGGCTGCCCGTCATTATCAGACAGATTCTAAAACCAAACTCTTGCATTTCAAATGTTCCACTCCTACTCCTGGAGAGTCTATATAAAACCGATGGTATACTTTGCATTTTCAAGAGCAAAGGGATTCTGCGGCTCGTCTTCAGAAGACATTTCTAATATTGAAATACTAAAGTGCTAAAAAACAGAGACAAAACTGATCATTAAGATCAATCTTCTTATTTGAATACATACACATTATAAGAGTTACTGCAGTCAACTTGGACCAAATTCAGCGACAGAAGTTGATAATCGGTAATTGCCACTTAAGCGCACAGACAGCAAAACAAAACTTATGGGGGCGGCTTCAGAGGTCCCACTAAAACAAAGGCAAAAAGGTCATTTGCTGAAGATTGACAGCTGCTAAGTATAGTTTATATCTTCTTGAAACTGACTGCTAACATGGCTACTTTACTCACTTTACAAAAACAGTACACATTAAAGCATGTAAATCAACACCACACACAAAATACAAAAAGAAAGCAACAGCAGGGTGGCATTACTCTACTTAAGAGACTGTATTCTGTGTTTACACATATGCACATTCAGATGTTTCTCCCCTGGTCTTTCTAGAGTGCTCATAATTTCTGAAAGCATGAGAGGAAGGTGTGCATTTGGGTACTTTCTGAAGATCTACGTCCATGCGCAAGACATTAAAGCCATCTGCTGGTTTCAATTTAGTAGGTGGCTCTAGAACAAGACAATATATCTTGGCTCTCCGGTGATTCTGAATACAAAGAATAAGTAGAGATAGGCTCCAAGAAGAGTGGAGAAGGAGGGGAAGACACAAAATTTTTCTTATGTAGAGACACTTGTGGCAATTTTCAGAATTCTTGTCCCCAGAAGTGTAGTAAAGAATGACCTCAGGTCTCTGTGAGGACAAGATAATTAATAGGGATTAATACTCTGGGACAGAACCATTGTTCCGATATCTTTAATGGGCCGGGGTGTGGGGAAGAGTATTAAAACTCCTCTATAGAAAAAACAAATTTTATAAGTATACCATAAACATAGCATGCCAGACTAACGATGTTTTTATAGTTGGCAGCTGGGCGACAGCGACAATCAGGAGGTTGAACGTTACAGACACAAACAACAACTTTCTTTATCCAAGAGGGTTTTCTCCGAGTCTGTGATATGTTAATACACCATAAAAATCTCCAAAAGGGGGTAAAAGAACAGCACTTGCCTAACTTATTTAATCACAGAATCTATTTTTCCCCAGGGCAGCTCTTGGTATTAGTGTTCGGAATCTGGGGAAACACCACAGGACTCAAATAACATGCAGTGTTTTGTCTCCATTTCCTCTCATAACAACAAACACATACATCAGCTGTGGGAAGACCTCATCAGTACCGTGAAACAGCAGTATATGCCAGCCCTCCGCTGTTCAATACAGTAGCCAGCCCACATGTGGCTCGTGAGCACTTGAAATGTGGCTAAGTCCCATGTGCGACGTGCAGTAAGTGTAAAATACACACCAGATTTTGAAGACCCGAGACAAAAAAAAGGTAAAATATCTCATTAATAATTGTATACTGATTACATGTTGAGATGAGAATATTTGGGATACATTGAGTTAAATCAGATACATTATTCAAATTAATTTCCTCTTTTTGTTTAACGTGGCTACTAGAAAAATTTTTTAAAATTGCTTGTGACTCGCATTTGCGGCTTTATTTGTGAAACTCACATCTGTTATCTTCTATAGCTGGCTACTAATGGCTCTAACATGGCAGAAGTTTTAATGAAAATGAATGCTTAAGATAGACAACTAGAAGTGTAACTAGGGCCCTCATTAATTATGTACTCATTTATTAGAGGGCAGTTAACACACAGTGAAGACCCATTCATTCATCAGTGTATGCTTGCATATACCTATTCACCACTCAGATATATCTAAGGGCTGTTGGGTTTTATATCATATGTGATACTGACTCTCCCTAAGTTAGTCTTGCTCTCTCTCTCTCTCTCTCTCTCTCTCTCTCACACACACACACACACACACACACACACACACAGAATTTCCTACGGGGGGGGGGCGGGGGGAGACTAGGAAAAACCAAAGAGGAAACAAATAGGAAGGGCTTGCAAACTGTGTTTTCACAGTCCTCCACAGTCAAGCCTCGCCTCTTGCATCTTTTCTCCCTGTCTCGCTTCTTCTTCCTTGATACTGTACGGGGACGAGAAAGGCAAGAAAAGGAAGGCCAGCCTGCTCTTTTCACCATCTGACTCACCAACAAACGTCTCCAAAGAACAAAGATATGATTTGGTTTTCGTTTTAAATGATTTTTCAAATTCAGTTCAGAGGTGAAAGTAACAGGTACATGAAGGCGAAAGAAGATTCAGGAATTTCTGCAGATAAGGGACTTCGCCATTTGTGGAAGAGTCTAGGTGGAAATGACAAGGTTCAATATTTGAAGGGAATTTTTGAAAATGTTTCTTAACCCTAAAGGCATCATCCATCAGGCCTCAATTCATTAGCACTTTCAATTAAAGAAACAGGGAGAGAGGGCACCCCCGGTATGAGAGTTATGGTAATGCAGGAGGCCCAGATACTTAATGTAGCATCAACTTTGGGATTTTTCACAGCAGTGCAAATAAAATGACGAGGTTTCTTTATGGAGGAGAAGCAGGACAGATGCAGCCGTCATTCTGTTCTCTGGCACAGCTGCGCTCGGGGTGAGCTGTTCTGGACCTGTGACCTGACTACACAATGGGCCCAACTCCTGCTGCGGCTGACCTTGAGGTCAGCCCTTCTGGCCAGAGGGGAGTCCAGCCTTATTGAGCCTGGAGCTTTTAGCTACAAACTGACATGGATGGAAGAGATAAGGAGAAATCCTGCCCTCCCAGGCAAGAGGAGGTCACATGATTAAGCACACACCGGAAAAAATAAACATCAGAATGTACTATTTAAAGACCAAAGGGAGGACAAGAAGTTGCTGAATCGTGGGGAGGTTGGTGCGGGGGGGGGGGGGGGGGGGGGCGGGGATTAGAGGTCCCAGGAAGCAATAAAACCCACAAGTAAGATGACTGGTTCTTAGCATTAAAAAGTGCCTCAGCAACTCACGCTGAGATGCTGAGCTCCAGCAAGCTTTCCCCACCCACCCCTTTGGTTGCCTTTTCATTTGCTTTCCTGGCCAAGTTTATGCCAAGATAACGTGGCCTTGGCGAATGTGAGGCTGGTCATTTAGCTATTAATTTGGGACAGTGTTGAATAAATAACCCAGATCCCCAAAAGAAGGCCTCATATGTAATTGAGAGTATGTTTCTATCGCTATTGTCACACAGTCCTGAGGCCTGAATTATACTGCAGACCAAAAATACTTTATTTCCCAGGTCATTTTTGCTCTGCAGAGCTCGCCTACCAGCTCCTTTTCTCACATTACTGACACTGTAATCCTTTGTTTCCAGCAAGCAAAATAAATATTTGCATTAAAAGGAGCTCCGAGCTAAACCAGCCTATCCCTATTTACTAAGCCCCAGTGAATCAGAACCTTCTGAGGCATAAATACTATGGTCAGGATTGGTTCTAGAATATAAAAAAAACATACACTTCATTTTTACCCATCAAGTGATCCGGACCCCAAGCACTGCATCCACATATGGAGATTCCATTTGGCTGAAATGCTTATTTGAGGTCAAAAATTGAGCACAATTTTCTACGCACATAGTACGTACTTAAAATATAGGTTCCTTCTAAAATATATAAAGGACCTGCATATTACAAAACTCTCTTATATTCATTTTTATCATTGGCAACCTCATGACAATCCTGTGAGGTGCAGAGGGCTGTTTGCATTACTAATGTTTGTCCTTTTATTCATGTGTTTCCTTAGCATGGTTATAAATCACAAGCTTACATTAGTTGCATTGAAATTATTGAGATTTGTTCTCTACAGGAATTGAAACAATTTGAGTACTACCTTGATTAAAATCTTAGTGTGTCAAAGAAAGTTAAAGTTATATAGTGCCATGGAAGAGTTCCAAATTAACACAGAACAACAAAATGAGTGTTTCTCGAATTATCAGAAAGTAAATACTATTATCTTAATAGTGTCGTCAGTTGCCTAAAGAATCACAGGGGTGTATGTGCTGAAAAACCTGTTCGTCAAACCTCAGTTATTAGGTTAGAATGGAGCAAAAAAGTAGAAACTGATGACTGAAATGTGATTGGGCACAATATATGATATTTGGGGGAAATGTATGGAAGAGAAGGTCCGTAATTGTGTTAATGAAGCAAATTCACAGAGTTGTAATATTCTCCAAAACTTCCCATTCTTAAAGTATACGGCAGTCTCCCCGTTGTGGAGAGATTCTTTCAATCTGTCCTCAAATATTTCCACTGTTACCTTCGGGGTTTATAACTATTCATGCCACATAGAGTAACTAATATTAAAATTACACTAGTGGTGGTGAAAATGCCCCTGTCACCTTCACGAGGCAACCTGCCTAAGCACTTATTCAGAAAAGGATGTTACTGCTTAGAAGGGAACAAGTTGGTTAATTAAATAAGAAGTGGACATGCCATGCTTTCTACTGCAACACTTAAGGGTCTTTTCCCCCTTCTTGGGAAAACAAGATAGAAGAGGATCTTCCAAAAGCTACAATTCTACTCTTTCAGGAAAATGAAAACTTTTAACTTTTAACAAGCTTAACCTTGTTTCTAATTTACCAAGGTGTCAATTCATAAAGACACACTCAGACATGGCCTTTGCTTGCATTTGACACACAAGAGCGTTGCCTTTTCAGAAGGGTCAGCACAATGTCATGGTTACCCTGCTAGACCTTAAAAGGGTGGGCGAGCATGAATGAGTCCAGTTGTTCTGAAGTTCCTAGAAATGAAACTGATATGTTGAACTAGATTATCACTTCTTAGGGTGTTAGGTTTCAGGTTTCAAGAATGAATGGTGAAAGGATAAGCAAACAGAAACAAAAGGTACCTTCCAGGGGTACTTTGGTTCACTGCTGTATCCCCAGATTCTAGTCTAGAGTACTGAATAAATATACTTGTGAAGCGAAACCCTGGATTTGAATCTTCATTCTGCCCCTTCCTAGCTGTGAGACTTTGGATCAATGACCTAAATCATCTTGAAGCGTTGATGGATGATGACAAAAGCATGTATTCCATACAGCCCTGTATACTGGATGCTTATTTCTTTCAGCCTATAGAGGCCAAAGGAAATGAAATTGAAACAAGATGCTGAAAAGCAGGTACCACTATCATTTCAAAAGGAGACTGCTCCATAGAAGGCATTTCACTTTAAGGCTTTCTGAGAGGGCCTAGACTATTCATGAAAGAACTTCTAGAGACCAACTTTGAGAGTCATCCGAAGCTGTTATTTATGTGGTGTTGCTCTAACCTGAGTATTTTCAAAATGAACAATTGAAGCCAATTTCATATATTTGTATCTGAGGATACGAAAATGGAACAATAAATGAAAAAGGTGCATGTTTTTCCAAAACCATTTTGTCCTAACTTGTTCTGATGAGTGCAAACAAAGTCATAAAATATACAAAGGTAGTTTTTACCTTTTTTTGGCCACAGATCCTTTAAGAATCTTATGAATGCTAGAGAACCTCTTCCCAGGAAAATAAGTGTGCACACATGTGCACACACATACACAGCACATGGCACACACACATACATGCCAACAGACACACACACACACACACACACATATTTTGAGGCAACAGAGTATTCCCAACTCCTCCCATTTATCTATAAATCAAGAAGTTAGGAATTACTGAACTTAATAAGTGTTTGGGTTTACATGGAGATAGATGTAGAATATACATATATATTTTTACATCTATCACATATATGCAAATATTTAATGACTATTTGAATAATTCTTAAATCTTGTACGGCATGCAGGTCCCTCCTCACTCCGATATATGAAATCACTAGTGACCAAATTCTAGGAAACGGGTAAGCTCGCATTCTGACCTGACAGATGTTCCTACCGTGTTCTGCAATCCCCTATTTACCTGAAGTAGTTTTACAACTTCTATGTGTATATAGCAGGGTAGAATTTAATATAACAACTTGGCTCAGTGGGTATTGTAGACAGTTTCTAGTGGAGCCTGTGTCTTGGAGACTAAGGTGATCAGCCAAGGAGTTCACTCATCTCTTAATCTAACAGCATAAACTTTAGCAATGTTCTTTTCACCATCGCTAGGTCCCATTCTCTGCCAGGGTCTGCCTGTCCCAGGAAACACAGTATTCCCGCAAAGGCAGAAATGACATATCTTTGTAGTGGCTACCCTGATCTTTGCGATGAGTGATTTTTACCACGAGTGTATTTTACAGTTCAGCTAATAGCTTCATAGGGATTACATAAGCATTTTATATTAACAATAGAGAAGACACAGCTCACGCTTCAAATTGAGAAAAACACTTGACAGCAACACTTGCTATAGTATTTGCTAACCTATGAATTTTACTATTCTAATTGAGCTTTAGGAAAGAAAAAGGAACCAGGAAAAGAGATGTAAGGTCTAAAGGAACTTTGAATTTCAGGACTTAAACTAAGTTAAGATATGTTTAGGGGCACCTGGGGTTGTGAGTTTGAGCCCCACGTTGGGCATAGAAATTACTTAAAAATGAAATCTTTAAAAAAAAAAGGTTATGATATATTTCCTTTAAAGTGCCCAGATTAATGATTAACAATAGAGATTCATATGCAAATTTATCCATTCAGTAAAAACCATGAATTTCAATAAGTAAAGGCCTAAGACAACCAAGAGTTTCCTTTTTTTGTCCTTCAGCAACCTGACATTTCATTCCTCCTAGCAATTTTCAGCTGGGCAATTACTTTAGTTTTTGATTGTGTTTATTTCTGAATTTATGGGTGGAGGGCACCCACAAATGGCCAAATTCTCTTTCCAATTGCAAAGGTACTGGCATTTTATTTACATAGTCCACATTTCAGTTTTGTTTTCTATGCCATAACTGAAAAATGGATCATTTCTCTTTCCCTTTTTCCTCTGATCTCTGGTTTCATACCTATTCCCTGAAATTTTAAGTCTCTATGGTTTTTAGAAGAGTTGTGGGGTCTTAATTCTGCAGGTTCTCAAACTGTTCTCCCTTAAGTCTGGTACCATGTTGCCTTCACCTGCCTTCTCCCGCCCATCCCTCCTTCTGGCGGCAATGTTAAGGCTCATGGTTGTGATAACCATTGAATGTGGCTTATGTGGAAACTGCCTCGGGTAGGCTCGGGAAATCTCAGTGACCTTCTGCAGGGCCACAGTGGGAGATGGAGCCTTCTAGACAAAGACGCTGAAGAGAGGGAACTCGGCCTGATTGGGCTGCAGCAGATCGATCAGAAAGCACACCGTCCCGGAGAAGCCTTCATACAAGCTGTATATACTTTCAAGGACCCGAGAGCCGGCCTTGAATTCCTCCGTAAATAAAAACTCAGCAAACCTAAGAGAAGAAAAGAACATATGAACACGAGAGTGTTTCCATATTATTGGCCTTCAGTTGCTTCTTCCTCCTCTCTGCTAAGTTAAAGTTCTAGCACCATTTTCTTTGCAGAACTATATAATATTTTAAGAAAACCTTTTTCTCTGTTTAAAAAAAAAAGAAAAGAGGATCTGTTATATAATTGTGTATGTTTCACAACAAATTGTGTTGACAAGCAAATTCAACTATTGTCAGAGTTTGCAAAGCAAAGCAGTTTGGTATTTTCTGTGGATTTCATTCCTTCTGTCATCCAATAATTAAAAGTAAAAGAGACAGATAAATAAGCATATTTTTCTTTATCTGGAATAGAAGCAAGCTGAGGTATGACTGTTCCTTTAAAAGAGTAAATATGCTGTGATTCTGCAGGCATATCATTTCTGAGCTATGTGACAGAGAGCAGAGACTGTGAAAATAAATGGGCAAGATTTTATACAACCTGTGCTTTGGGCAAACATAGGAATAAGATGAATGGGAAAAGGCAAGCAACATTTTATAATCATGACATCAAATAGCAAACTCAGCTCTAAGATAGATTATTTTTAGGACATCTGCCTTAAAAATACATCACTAGCCTCTAGATTCTCGATGAAAGATCCTTTTTCTTCTACGTGTATTTGCCACAAATCCTATTCAAATTGTTGATAGTGAGTAACACTGTAGTAGTTTACAGCTTTGAAAGTGCTGTGATCTGTGTTATCTCTTTTCGGACCTGCTGACACAATCACCAATTCAGAGGAACCCACAGGTTGGTAAGGCCTGAGAACTGATACTGCCATACATTTAGATTATTGCTACTATGTGTATGTGTGTGTGGGGGGGGTCCTACGAAGAGTAATTACTTATTTGATCTTTTTAGGGCTCTTGGAATTATCAACAGCAGCTTAAAATAAGTCAGCAGGAAACATACTGCAATTCTGTTTGGTACAATTTTTTTATCAACTGTTTTCCTGAATATGCAACAATTTTTAAATGGAGTTAAAGATTTTAAACAGTATAATGATGATGCCTCTTAAAGAGTTAATTCAAAATTTGTCATTATGCAATGAAACTTCAAAGTATAGCTTCAAGGAGTCATAAGCTTTACAGTGCCACGGATCATTTCGCGGTCTGGATTCCTCCCAGAAAAAAAAGTCTTCAAATACAGAAAATAAAATACACAGGATTCCCAAGGAAATTAATTATATCAAGGCACAGTTAGCAAAAGTTGTAAAACCCAATTTGTGAAATAATAATATACGGATTCCTTATTAACACATTAAAGAACAAGATCTAGTAGTGGGTCTAATAACTGCTGACATTTCTAAGTAGTTATGAGAGTCAAATATATTTCATAATATCTGCAATAAGAGCAATACGACGTGAGAATATCTATGACTTCTACTGGTGAGAGTCACGGCTACTGCTGCTTCTCCTGTGGCTTATTACCTACAGTCAGAATTGAAGGTAATGCTCCATTTCAGTTTGAGATATACTTTTCTCAAGTAAATTCACAAGCCCTAGATTAAGAAGCTCTGGTAGAGCAGAAAGAGGAAGGGCTTTGGAGTTGAGATCCCCAATTCTGATAATTTCATGTTATATGACCTTTGGCAAATTTCTTAATCTGACTTTAAAATGGTGAAGTTGCAGAGTTGTGTAAGATTACCTGTAAAGATTAAAGATACCATATGTTAGGCTCTGAGCTTATGGCAAGCATTTGATAAATGGTAAATATCGTTTTTCACATAAACATAGTAGAATGTTTATAAAACAGAGACTACCATTCTACCATTCTTGAAAAGAAACCCATAGTTAATTTTGCTCTTTCTCCTCCTGACCTTTTCCCCCCCAAGCTTTGATTTATTTAGCACATTATTGAAATTATAGTCTGTATAATATTAATATCCTACATTTTACTTAAAAGTAATATGATAAACATTTTTTGGGCTTTTCAAAATAATTTCTAAATGATATATAGTATTTTATAAGAGTACCAGCAATGTATGAGAGTAGCAGTTTCATTGTGTTCTGACCGGTATAGTTATCACATTCAAGTGAAAATGACCAATTGAATTTGAATTAAAAAATAAATAAATAAATAAATAAATAAAGTGAAAATGACTGCTCCCAAAATCTACTCAGTGATGCAAATTTCAAGCCAACAAATTTATTTTTCTAAAAAATTCTGTCAAAATAGAAGTCAGAATGGTAATTCTAGAACTAAAAAGAATTACAGACACTGAGAACATTACATATCAAAACATATTGATTATGACAAGAATTGAACTCTGGAAAATTCATCCATCTGAGAATTTTATTACTGTTATTATCAGAAAGATGTAAGGTATTCTAATGAAATATTTTTTTTAACTGTAGAAAATAACAAAGGAAAGGAATACTAGAAAATCAAAAGAAAGGCAGAAAGTTTCTATGAATTAAGAAGCAAAAGAAACACAAAAAGAATCAATAAACAAAACCAAAAGCCAGTTCCTTGAAAGGATGAATGACATAGACAAAATGTTGGTATCTGACCAAAACGGAAAAGCATTAGGAATGCAAAAAGGCATATAATCGCAGACATGGGAAATTTAAAATATCATGGAACTACACTGTTAAAGCTTTACATCAAACATTTGAAAATCCATATGAACTAAATGTTTTTATAGAAATATATTCACTACCAAAATTATTTCAAGAAGAGGTAGAAACCCTGAATAATTAAATAATGATAGAAGAAACTGAAACCATTATCAACTATTTTTCTGCAACTATAAATTTCAACCAGTGACTAAGTAATGTTTATTACAAGAAGGTACATATTGTCTGACATTACTGTTTTAGGAACTGCCAAAATTAGGGAAGTTTCCCCAGTTTGGGCCATAGAATATTTAACTTTGAATTATAATGAAGTGAAAATTTCAGTACACTAAAGCAATTAAATGCAATGCCGCCCATATATTCAGATATGACCTGCACATTTTCAGGCTCTACCTGGAAGTGAGAAATGGAACCTGTCTGAAGGGCCCTGGACCCCAGAACCTCATAACTAAGAGAGTGTGTAATCTAGGACTGGTCTGCCAGAAAAATAGAGGGGTTGTTCTGGCTCTTTTGACTAGGCTTTCTAGGGCCTGACAATCTCTGATGAAACCAATCCCAAAGGTGATACCACATTAGTCTAGACAGAATCCAAAAGGACTTTCTTTTTCTACGTTTGGGAAATAAAGGGTCAGGCTGCAACCAAACAGATTAGGGAGCCATGAATCAAAATATGTTAACAGAATTCCTGGACAATGAAGCTTCAAATGGAGGACTGACATATATTAGTATTTTTCCTTCAGTGTCTACTGGCAAATGTCATAAAAGGTATTTTATGTTTTTGGTTTTTTTTACATTGAATATTAGCTAAGTTGGCTTGGGAAGACCTTTCTGAGAAAATGACTTTAGAGTGAAGGTCTGAATGAAGTCAGGGGCCTAGGAGATACATGTAGAAAGTGAGCATTACAGGTGGGGTGGGGAGAAACAAAACAGTGAGGTAGGTTGCACCTGGCACCTTCAAAGAACCAAAAGGAAGCCACTGTGGTAGAAAGAACTAGGTGGAAAAGAGCAGATGATGATCTCACAGAGGTAATGGGAGGCAAGATCCTGTAGCACCTTTTGGCAAAGGACAGACTTTGGCTTTTCCTGAGTCATATGGGAAGCCACTGGATTTTCCTGAACAGAGGAGTGTCATGATCTGACATGATATACATCATAAGAAGCAAATTTCAAAGGTCAGGGTGAAACATAGAAGCATTCCTAATAAAATCATCATTACTATTGCTCGTATTAATGAACATTTTCATGGAGATTCTGACCCATGCAATGGGGGAGGAGGGGGGAGAATACAAATGAGGAAGGAAGTAACAAAATTATAATTATTTGCAAATATGTCTGTCTAAAACCCAATGGACTCTAATGAAAATCTAATAGAAACAGTAATGGAGTTCAGAAAGGTGGCCAGATATATCATTACATCTATCAAAACTAAGATGTTTATAAGATACAATGCAGATTTATATGAAAGAAGTGCATCTTAGATTGCTAAACTGCAATAATATGCACGTTTTATTTTTTTAAATATTTGTATTTATTTATTTGACAGAGAGAGAGACCGCAAAAGAGGGAACACAAGCAGGGGGAGTGGTAGAGGGAGAAGCAGGCTTCCCACAGAGCATGGAGCCCGATGCGGGGCTCGATCCCAGGACCCTGGGATCATGACCTGAGCGGAAGGCAGACGCTTAATGACTGAGCCACCCAGGCGCCCATATGCACGTTTTAAAAAGCTTTCGTAAATACCAGTAATAAATGACCTGAAAATACAGTGCAGGAAAAGATTCTACTCACAAACCTGGGAACATAAAATACCTAGGAATAAAATTAACTAGAAACATGCAAGACCTTCTTCATAAGATCAAAACCTTACCAAATGACATTTCTAAAAACTTAAATAAAGGGAAAACATACCACGTTCCTGGATAGAAAAACAATATTTAAAAAAAAAATTTTTTTTTAAGATTTTATTTATTTGAGAGAGAGAGAATGAGAGAGAGAGAGCATGAGAGGGAGGAGGGTCAGAGGGAGAAGCAGACTCCCTGCTGAGCAGGGAGCCCGATGTGGGACTCGATCCCTGGACTCCAGGATCATGACCTGAGCCGAAGGCAGTTGCTTAACCAACTGAGCCACCCAGCCGCCCTAGAAAAACAATATTCTAAAGATTTTAATTCTCACTAAAGTAACCTATAAATTTATTGAAATTCCAATCAAATTGCCACAGAATATTTTTTAATCTGAAAATTGATTTTAAAATACAGTTGGAAGAATGAGAGAAAATGAATAATAAAATATGGCAAGTCCAGAAACAAACATTTATATAAATTGTTTATGATAAATTTGACATTTCAAATCATTGGGGTAATTGGTCAATAGATATTACTGGAATGTTCCAGTTTTTTTCAATAAAAAACACAAAGATACCCAGATAACACCATTAAAAAAAGTAAGTTCTAGATTAGTCAAAGATTTGAAAGTTAAGATAACTTTTAAATGGGTGGGAGAAATGGGTGAAGGAGGTAAAAAATTTATTTTTTAAAAGTTAAAATCACAAAGGTACTAAAAGTCAGTGTAAACTGATATTTTTGTAATCTTCGAGCAGGAAAGGTCTTTTTAAGTATAACACAAAATCCAGAAATCTTGAAAGTTTAACGAGAAAAATACTTAAAATTTTGGTCTGGCAAAAGACCGCAAGCTAAGTTGAAAGAGAAATGGCAAAGTAGGAGAATATTTACAGCATATATTGTAATAAAGAGTTACAATCCTCAAGATAAGCATCACAAGAGGATAAAAATGGGCAAACGATAAAGACAGGCTAGAAATACCCATGGGTCTAATGACTTCAATTCTAAAATTTCTGTGACAAGAAATGCTTGCACAGGCGCACAGAAATGTATGTACTGGCTATCTGGGACAATTTTGCTTGTTATTTGTAAAGATCACAAAGGTACCAAGTGTCCATTACTTAAAGATTGGTGAAATTAATCATGGTACATCTATAATGAATATATACAGTCATTTAAACAATGAGATAGATCTATACAAACTGAAATGAAGGATGTCCCTTAAAAATTGTTCATTTAAAATTATAAGCTGTATGGAGCGCCTGGGTGGCTCAGTCGTTAAGCGTCTGCCTTCGGCTCAGGTCATGATCCCGGGGTCCTGGGATCGAGCCCCGCATCGGGCTCCCTGCTCAGCGGGAAGCCTGCTTCTCCCTCTCCCACTCCCCCTGCTTGTGTTCCCTCTCGCTGTCTCTCTCTCTGTCAAATAAATAAATTTTTTTTAAAAATTATAAGCTGTAAATGGCATGTATAGTACTATTATATATACATAATAGTAGGATCTTATTAATATATATATTACATAGTTATATATACATAGATATATAAATATGCATTTATGCATAGGGAAATGTCTGGAGTGATAGAACTCTAATTTTTAGTAATAATAACAGTGAACACTTACTTACATTGCAGTTACTATGTGTCAGACAATGTTCTAAATGATAAATGAGGACACTGTGCTAAGTGAAATAAGCTGGTTACAAAAAAAACAAATACTGCGTGGTAACACTTATATGAGGTATCTATAATAGCCAAACTCGTAGAAGCCAAGAATAGAATGGTGGTAGCCAGGCACTGGGGACAGAGGGGAAAATGGAAAGTTGTTGCTCAGTGGGTATAAAATTTCAGCTATGCAAGGTGAATGAGTTCTAGAGATCTGCTGTACAACACTCCCTAGAGCTAACACTTAAAAGTATGTTAAGAGGGGGGTGCCTGGGTGGCGCAGTCAGTTAAGCGTTGGACTCTTGGTTTCAGCTCAGGTCATGATCTCGGGGTTGTGGGATTGAGCCCCTCATGGGGCTCCACACTCAATGCAGAGTGTGCTTGAGATTCTCTCTCCCTCTCCTTCTGCCCCTCCTGCTCGTGCTGTCTCTCTCTCTCTCTCAAATAAATAAATAAATCTTTAAAGAAAATATGTTAAGAGGACAGATGTCATGTGAAATGTTCTGACCACAATTAAAAAATAATCTCAAATATACATACCCTTTGGCCCAGCAATTCTACTTCTGGGGCTTTATCTTTCAGATATACCCATACACGTGCAAAAAATACATATATATAAGGTTATTCATGATAGCATTATTCGTAATGCAAAATATTGGAAATAATGCCCATATCCCTCTACATGGGACCTAGTAACTAAACTCTGGTTCATTCATGCAATGTAATACCATGCAACAGTAAAAATTAAGAGTTGCTTATGTACTGATTTAGGGTGATTGCTAACAGAGCAAGGTGCTACCACTTGCGTAAAACAAAGAGGGATGAAACTTTATATACCTGAGTATATCTCTGAGAAGATAACTAAGAAACTGGTAACACTGTCACCTGGAAAGAGAAGCAAATTGCTAGAGTGCACAGTTGATGTGATGCATCTCTTTTTTCACTTTTCAAACTATGTGACTCTATTACCTATTCAGAACATGAATTCGATGAATGTTTAGGGAAAAAAAACACCACGCCCAGATCAGCTGACCTTTGGGCTCGGTAGATGTATTTCGAGTTTCCGGTGAGGCGGTATAGCAGCAGGAAGACATAAGCACTGCCGGCGACACCGTGGCAAATCCCTGGCCCCTTCTTCAGCAGGCCCTTCTGCCACGTAAGTTCCCCACACCGGATACACGTGTCCAGGTACTGCGGTTTTTTGGAAACCAGATAAGCTTTGGCAAACAGATAGGCAATTCCTGTGAAAACATCAAAGACATCAGAGGTGACTTTGGGGCTTTATGCTATGGAGCAGAACTTCTCCAACTGTAAAAGGCTCACACATCACCGGTGTAGAACACCCATTCTAATCTGGTAGGTCTGAGGTAAGGCCTGAGATTTGGCATTTCTACCAAGTGCCCTTCTGGGAACCACGTCCTGAGGAGCAGCGCTATAGAATCTTCTAGTCTTATTTTGCCTGTGAGATTTAGTTGTTTGAATTGTATTGTGATATTGGCCCCTGGAGAAAGAGCAACAAGTACAAAGAGTGATACAATCCATAATTTACAAATGGGTTAATATTTAACGATGCATACTCTGGTAAGCATTATGCATATCTGGCTATTTGAAATGGCTAAGTGTTTATACGGCCTGCCCATTCCCCCACAGAGGTTCAGAATTTGTGATGTTAAAGTGCTTATAACTATACACCTTTTCTTTTTTTTTTAAATTTTATTTGTTTATTTGACAGAGAAAGAGACAGTGAGAGGGGGAACACAAGCAGGGGGAGTGGGAGAGGGAGAAGCAGGCTTCCCGCGGCGCAGGGAGCCCGATGCGGGGCTCGATCCCAGGACCCTGGGATCATGACCTGAGCCGAAGGCAGACGCTTAACGACTGAGCCACCCAGGCGCCCCTATACACCTTTTCTTAAGGCAAAACTGGGAGACCTTCCAGAAACAACAATGATCCCAAACGACCTGGCCAAGACTTCTACTCCAGCTGTGAAGCGAGTCCTTCCCTACTCGATTGTTCTAAAGGAAGACAGTTGCCTTCCAAACTCCTCAACAGAGGCAATCTCAATTACACAGGCAGGAACACAAACAAGAAAAGTGATAGCTATTAATGGAAATGATTTCCCCAAATTCCAGGTGCTCATATTCGGAGAGGAGATTAGTAACACAAGATCCCTCTCTCTCCTGCATGGCCTCTAACTCTCTCCTACATGAAGTGGGAAAGATTGGAATTTAGCAGGTTACGCGACTAGCTCGTCCATCAGTGTTATCTCGGCCTTTCACTCTCTTTTGACCAGGCTATTTTACAACTCCGTGGAGACAGAAATTACCTTGTAGACAACTGATAGTAATGTAAATAATTCCTATTCCTAGAAAATCACATACTGTCTGGGAGAGGTTGTTTTGACTTCCCCTTGGCCTTTGTGGAAGCAGCCAGTTTTGCATCTATTAAGCAAATTCATGTCAGCCCTCCTAATGGCCCATAAATATGCCTGCTCCTCGAATTTTCTTTGAAACCAGCTGTAACACCTTTCCGGTTCCCTCATTAATTAATGAGCTAAATAAAATTGTTGACCCACGTTTATTTTATATTTGTATGAGTCATGATTTTAGTCTCTTTTAGAATGTATCCTCTAACACTTCCTATGATTAACACATAACAACAGGCTCTCCTCAGCCAAGGCTTTCCAGTCAACCACTGACAATGGTGACCCATAGCCTATTGTCCTTCTTCACTTCTAGGAACAAAGTGTCTTCCACAAGCTAAAAGAAGATTTTTTTTTTTAAAGATTATTTATTTATTTATTTGACACAGAGAGAGCAAGCGAGAGAGAGAGACAGAGAGCAAGCACAAGCAGGGGGGAATGCAGGCAGGGGAGAAGCAGGCTCCCTGCTGAGCCAGGAGCCCGATGCGGGGCTTGATCCCAGGACCCTGGGATCATGACCTGAGCGAAGGCAGCCACTTAACCGACTGAGCCACCCAGGCACCCTAAAAGAAGATTTTAGAAGAATTGAACTTGTGACCTGTACAGTCTCCAAGGGTCTCCAGAAGGACCTCATGCTGGGTTTAATACTCTGCTGTTACCATCTTGAAATTAATAATCAATTTTTTAAAGAAGGCTGCCTTTTCACTTTGTGCTGGGCCCCCCAAATTATGTAGCCAGTCTTGGCCTTGGGTTATACGAAATAAATGCTAAACAAGATTCCTGACCTTCAAGAAGGTACTGTCTAGAAAGGGAGAGAAAAATTTGTACATGTGACTGATATACATCATAGGACACGGAGTTCCTGATGCTGTTGGAGCATAAAATGAATGACGCTGTCAATAACCCTAGAGGGATCAAAAAAGTGGAAGTTCCCTGAGGGAGACAGTTGGGTGAGGCCTAGGATAGAAGTAGGGCTTTCTTCAGGATTTTGCAGGATGCATAGGAAACTTCAAGCCCAACATGAGTTACAGAGAGCATTCTAGGCATCAGGATCAATAAGGGCAAAGATTTGCAGCCAGGGCAAACAATCCACATGAAGACCAGTGGTGCAGTGTTCTAACCAATAGGACAGGGAGATGGAAGGGTAGATTGGGTTCACCTTATGGATGGTTTTACAAGTCCAGTTAAGCAGCATGGACTATATTCTGTGGGCAATAGGGAACCAATGGGAGGGATTTTGTTGTGGATTGGTTGGGTTTTACTTTTAATGATGTGGTTAGTATTATAGACAAAATGTCCCAGAGTGGTGTCAAGAGAGACCTAAAGAAGCACAATGGGGTAGCTATGAGCTGATCATGTCGGCAGAAAGATGGCAAAGAGGCTAATAAAAGGCTCAGAGGATTTGGTGGTTGTTTAGACAGTAACTGAGCACCTACTATATATCAGGTACGGTAGTAGGTGCTAAGGTTTTAAAAAGCCTCTCCTTTCACAGTGTTTACAATCTAACTGGAGGCATTAATTAGGTTATCTGAGGGGAAGGAGAGCTGTCATGGAACACACAGGATGGCTCCTAACCCACACCTAGAGGTAGGAAAGGCCCACTAGGGGGAGTGACACCATCTAGCCTGACTACGAAAGATGAGGAAGAATTAGCCGGGTGAACTGGGAGCCCTTGGTGCTCTGCTGGATTGCCTTTACCTTACCTGCAGGTGCCCCATTTCCCAGATGCTATGAATTGGCTGCTAATAAAGCTCACAGCTGCCCTCTTCTTGAGCGATTTGCACTCAGCCAAATGAAAGGCTATGCTATATGCCCACCTCCCCAGATTTCAGCCAACGACTGGCTCCGACACAGGGAAACCAAAGGTCAGCTCCCCTGCCTCAGGATGGACCAACCCTGTGGTGTAATCTATGACTCTTAGCACCCACTCAGAAGCCAGGTGAAGCTAGTCTCCGTTTGAGACACAAAAAGCCCTCTGTGACTCAGCTCTTATTCTGTTCTGCCAAAGTCTCCTCCATTACCTACTTGAAGATTTTCGCTTCAGTAAAACTAAACCCCCCCCAGTTCCCCTTCCTTCACTATGTGGTTCCAAGCCTCTGACTGACTTTTCTTGGAATAATCTTCCCAACTTTCTTGGCCTGGCCAATTCACCTCAGACATCACTGCCTCCAGGAAGCCCTCCCCAAACCTGGAGGGGCACCTGGAATCCCTCTTCTGAGTTCCCATCATTCCCTATACAAACCTTAGCACTTAGACAATATCATATTAAAATTATGTTTATATGTCTGCCTCCCCTAGGACCTTACAAACTACTCATGGGCGGGAACTCTATCTTGTTCACTTTTGCTCCCCTAGTCTACGGCATGCTGTTTGACCTGGCAAGGGCTCCAAAAACATCTGCTGACTTTATAATGTCTCATTTCTCACCCCAGCACAGGCCGACACCGAGGCAGAGACGAGATGTGGAAGCAAGAAGGGCTGATATGGTCCAATTGCTGTGCCAGGCTATTAGCCCAAGGCAGCTTAATAGCTATCGATCCTCTGCTTCCGGCCAGAGACAAAGGACCTCTTCCTGCAGCCTGAATCACAGAATGGTCCATGGAAGGGACCTTGAAAGACTTCTAAACCTCTTGTCTTCTGACCTACTGAAACCCGCAATAAGGTTGCTTAATCTAAAAGGAAGGAATGTTGGGTTTCTTTGCTTTTGATAGGAACCGTGTCATTTTGTCACTGGAACACTGATTATTGGGCACTTACCAGAAAGCTAAGTCACCAACGATATACATGTTTACTAAACACTGGGAAAAGAAATCATTACTTAAGAAATATGGTTTGAGAAGCTAAACCTGTGAAAGCACGCAATCTAGCAGAGCCTCGCAACAGACTCGGCACGGATAGTTTGAACAGACTGGAGCATCACCACACAGGTCCGTTCTGCGGTCTGTCATTTCACTGAGGCACACATTGTACGGTGCGTGACAAAGCCTGGGGACCAATGACACCTGCACTGGTCAAGCCCTTGTTCTCTATTCAAAGTCACATACCCAGGAGCCCTTGTGAAATGATTTTAAAAACTAGCCACACCTGTGTTTCCTCCTCTGCGTGAGGAAAGGAAATGCACTGTCCGTGTTACCACAGTAATGATGTAACATAATGCAATCTAGAGTTTATTTTAGACACAGCATTTGTTTTAATGATTTTGTAAATGACTCTCATCCTGTATTTCAGAATCATTAAGGCTATGAAGAGGTCATATGCATCTGCCTGCTGTACGGCGTTGTATTTAGTGAGAAAAACTAGATGCCACACTGGCTATTTCTAAATGTGGGTGTCTGCAGATCTTTTGGGACATATCCCTCAGGAAGGGCAAGAGTCCACAGGACAAAGGGGATCTGGGGTGATCAAAAGACTGACTTTCACCGCTCCATCACCACATACTCATTTCACAGATGAAGAAACAAAGCCACGAAGGGCACACAGTGGTTTTCTCAAGGTCATTTAGTGGATAGCATTGGGGCTACGATTAGAACCCAAAGTTATTCACTTCGAAGCAAGAACTATTTCCACACTGCCTAAATGATAACTAATTAGAACCTGTAGAGGTGGGTTGAAGGACAGTCGATAGGAAACAATTGTAGGGGGAAATAAGGTATCGTTGATGAAGTTCCACATTTGGATTATCCCTTGCAGGTTTTTATTCACAGAATCAGTCTGCTGCCCCAAACCATCCGCACTGTTCATAAATCTGCTCTCAAAAAATGTTTTCCTCAAACAAGTGAAAATGATTTTTCTAAGTCATCTTTTTTAGAATTTTGGGGGAGTTTAGTGTTGCCGACTTGATGGTCTTTAACCTGTACTTATCAGATTTATAATCACTCTTAGGTTGTTTTTAGCACATCGCATAAAAGGAGGACCAATACCCTTGAGGTGGGAGTGCGGGTTGGCATACATAATGGGCCCCAGTTGGTTCTTTATTCATTTGTGAACTGGTTTATTTTTGGTAGTTCAGTGAATACGGGGTTTTAATGAGTTTGCTCTGCAACCTATGTTTAATCTTACCAAGATACAGAACGTGAATGATATATGAGGACAAATGAAGTCCCCAAGGTGATAAATCGTACGCTATACTGTTACGGTGCATGATTTACAAAGACACCCCCATCGATTAACTGACCCAGTCACTCCTTTTAATGGATTATCTTCCCATCTTTGCAAGGCTGTTACTAGCACTTTGAGTCCCTTTAAAATATTCTGTATTTAATTTGGGACACCTTCAAAATTCAAGGATTCTGGGGGTGCTTGGAGGATAGCCAGAGACCATCACTGAGAATGATTAAAGGGAAATGGGATAGGAGAGTGCTGAGCGTAACATGAAGGGATATCATTTCCAGAATGGTAAATAACTTGTTCTTCTCCAAAAAGTTCAAAGCCAGAAGAAATGGGCTCAAATCATCACCAGCGGGAATGAGCCTGGACATAATGCACAATGCGCTGGCGCCGGGACAAGCACACACAGGAGCCTTTGAAGTCCCTTCCTTAGGTAAACGTGGCAGGCACAGAAAACATGGCCAATGAGCTAAAACTTGTTATTCTTCAACTTAAACTGTACCAAAGAAAAAATGAAATCTCAGTTGGATTACAGAAGATTAATTAGGTAAGGAGCGGAAAGGAAGTAATAAAAATCAGGTAACAGACTAAAGAGAAATCAAATATATTTTAAAGCTGTGCTCATGGCACTGAAGCATAGCCTTGAAAATTAAATCCACTCCTGGGGCGCCTGGGTAGCTCTCAGTTAAGCATCTACCTTCGGCTCAGGTCATGATCCCAAGGTCCTGGGATTGAGCCCCGCGTCAGGGTCCCTGCTCAGCGGGGAGCCTGCTTCTCCCTCTGCCCCTCCTCTTGCTGGCTCTCTCTCTCTCTCTCAAATAAATAAATAAATAAAAATCTTAAAAAAAAAAAGAAAATTAAATCCACACCTAATCCAAAATTTTTGTGTTATTTTGGTATTTTAAATCTCTCCCCTGGCCAATCAACTGAAATTGATTTATTTGAATTTAATTTCTTTCAAATTGCTCCTTCTCAGAAAGCCTAATTAACAGGGTAATGGGATTTAAAAAAAAAAAAAAGAAAGAAAAGATGGAGTCTGATAAATTTCTAGGCTCAATTCCAGAGAGTTCACTGCAGATGGCTTCTCAGTTCTCTAGACTTTTTATTAGGTGATGATGGAAATCCTCATTTGAAGAATTATGGAATAGTGCATCTCAAAATTTAATGTGCATATAAATACGGAGGGATCTTGTTAACATGCAGATTCTGATTCAGTGCGTCTGGGGTGGAGCCCGAGGTTCTGCATTTCTAACCAGCTCCCATGTTGCTCCTGCCACTGGTCCAGGGACCACATTTTGAATTACCAGCCTCCAGATTTATACTGTTTGATGCAGATATTGAGCCTGTTAGTATAAAATATACACTGGCTTTCAAACACTTTAATATGAAAAAAAAACTGAAACAGCTCAAGTTTTAAATTGGTTGCATGTTGAAAAAATACTTGGGGTATAAAATATCTATTATTAAGATTCATTTCACCTGTTTCTGTTTACATTTTTAATGGGGCTACTAAAAATTTAATTTCATGTCATTCATATTATATTTTATTAGACAGTCCTAGTTTAATTTATACATAAATAGATATGGATCATATATTGTTAAAATTACAGGATCATTTCTAGAGATCCTTTACAGATTAAGACTTTTTTTTGGTTTGACAAGTTTCATGTTGACCTTTTTAGCTCATGTAGTAATGACATAAGATGAGAAATACCCTCACTCCTCAGAAAAGACACCTCTCTTTGGCTAAGCCCAATGAAAGGCAACGTTTTCAGATAATAGTGTGGGTGAGACCTGGGGCGCCATGGCACCAGTGTACCAGCTCGTTCTCTCTCTCGATGGCCTCGCCGAGCTCGGGTGGCCAGTTGCAGTTCTGTTCCTGCTCCATGAGGAAGTCCACACTCTGCCATACCAGCTCCTGATCTGAGGGCTTGAGGTGCTCGTGGTAAGACAGAAGCATCTGGAGAATGGACGACAGGCCATGAGCTGCTCCTGTACCAAGAAACAAAGCACACTTAATTCACACAATTGGGAGGACAGCCCATTTAATTTAGTGAAAAGATAATCACGGTATAAAAAAATGAACAGCAGTATTACTTGAAAGCAGACACAGTAAATTCAACTCCATAACGGTAAAGCTTTCTCTTTGCACTCAGGCCCTTGGAACTCCCCAAAAATGGCCTTAGTTTTAGCCAGTCAAAAACGATTCTTCTGGGGCCCCTGGGCAGCTCAGTCAGTTAGGCGTCCGACTCTTGGTTTCGGCTCAGGTCGTGATCTCTGGGTCGTGAGATCGAGTCCTGCATTGGGCTCTGCACTCAGCGGGAAGTCTGATTGAGATTCTCTCTCTCCCTCTGCTCCTCCCCACCCCCTCTAATAAATAAAATCTTAAAAAAAATTCTTCCTAAAATTTAGTCATAATACTTGAAGGTACCTTTCTTTCACTGGATTTTAATTTGTTAGGTAAAAAAGCTTTCCAGGAAAATATTTATGCATTAGATAGCAATCTGGTTTGTGCTATACATGTGAATGACTAGAATGTTAATTTCTCTAGAAAGATGGAAAATGAAAGGAATAGTTCTATTAAGAAACTCTAGCAGACAGTGCCAGTGCCCTGCCCATCACCTCGCCCACACTCACCATTCTGGGGCACCTCTCCTCCCCAGCTTCTACCTCAAGCATTTATCCTTCTGCCTGAGGCTTTCTCTGGCCACAGGGGTATGCCCAGCCCACAGGGACAGGACTGAGGTCCTAGGGAATTAACAGGTCTGGGAACAGCCCTCGACCTAGGAAGCAAGGAGCTGGTGGATGAATACCCCAGCTTCCTCACCATTGGGGTGGGACAATTCTGAGGCATGTTCTAGACAGTCTTCAGGGTCCCCAGTGGAACAAAGCCTCAGTTATCCACAGCTGTTCACCATTACATCCTCTATTAACCTCTTTCTCTACCCTGTCTCACTTCCTCAGTCCTTTATCAACACTTTCTAGGATCACCTCCCAAATAAGCCATTTATACCCAAATCCTTGTCTCAAGGTCTGATTCTAGAGAAAGTCAGATAGGAACTTAAAGGTTCTTTGAGAAATCTCTCAGAGAACTACTAGTCTATAAGCTCATTGCTGAAGTTGGGTACCCTCATTAGGTACAGGCTGTTGGTAAATGTCCGGGGATGACAAAGATAAGTGAGCAAAAGTCCTCATCCTGAAGGTGCACAAAGCCCACTGAGGCAGCTGGACAGGCAAACCACTAATTACAGCGTGAAGTGATAAAGGTTCCAATAAAAGCATGGCAGGGTGACCTGACACGAACCAATTTTGCTTCAGGGTAAAACCTGAAACATGTGAATGTTCCTCCAGAGAAGATTTTTTTTTTTTTTAAGATTTTATTTATTTATTTGACAGAGAAAGACACAGCGAGGGAGGGAACACAAGCAGGGGGAGTGGGAGAGGGAGAAGCAGACTTCCCGCAGAGCAGGGAGCCCGATGCGGGGCTCGATCCCAGGACCCTGGGACCATGACCTGAGCCGAAGGCAGACGCTTAACGACTGAACCACCCAGGCGCCCCATCCAGAGAAGATTTAATAAAACCTTTTTCCAAAAGCGCAAAGTTTCTCAATAGCTCTGATGATGTTTGATCAGCCTTGAAGTCTAGGTGCATTACAGATAGTTGAAAGGGCTGGGGGAGGCCAGGCATTCTGGGCAAAAGGAACAGGGACAAAGATTTTGAAGATTTGAGAGCACTTTGCTTGTAGGAGATTATACAGGACAGAACCAGAAAAGGGGGAGAGACGGAGCTTGAGTTTGGAGAAAGGAGCAGGTGATCTACAAAGGGCCCTGTAAGTCATGCTCAGGAGTGATGGGGAGCCACTGAAAGACTCAAAAGGGTAGTAACCAATTTTCACTCTACAGGCCTCATGTCTCAAAAGTAGCCATTATGACTTAGTAGTCTGTTATTATTATTATTATTATTATTATTTAAGATTTTATTTATTTATTTGACAGAGAGAGAAAAACAGTGAGAGGAAACACAAGCAGGGGAAGTGGGAGAGGAAGAAGCAGGCTTCCCGCTGAGCAGGGAGCCCGATGCGGGGCTCGATCCCAGGACCCTGGGATCATGACCTGAGCCGAAGGCAGACGCTTAACTGATTGAGCCACCCAGGCATCCCAGTAGTCTGTTATTAATCCACTAATATTAAACACTTGAAAATCTCAGTGGCTTCATCCTGTTTCCCTGTACAGAGGCACCGTTGGCAATGAGTGTATAAACCGTTCAAAAACTTCTGGTGAAATTCAGCCAATGAACTCACAATCTAGAATAAGGATTTTAGTCTTTAGGGAAAGCAATCATCAAAATAGCTACCTTTCTGTCAGACTATGAGAACATTAAATTGTGATTTGTAGTATCTATCAATATTCGTTTTTAAATGGCATTTTAAAGTATTTCTAGTTAAATGAATAGTGATGACCCAAAATCAAAATCTTCTAGTTTTTAGTCAGTGCGGGTATTAAGAGGACTTTGCCAACACTTTCACTCACCCAAGTATTCAGTTCCATAGTAAGAATACATCAGGGGGAATGGTTTCCTTTTTTTCATGGCATACTGCTTCCCAGAGTCCAGAATCGCCTGGCAAATTGATTTGATCTGTGCTGGGGTCAGTACCTGAGTAAGAAAATCAAGAAGCGGAAGTCAAATCAGGATCTTCTTTTTTTTCCACAGACACTGGATTTTCTCCTTAAGGTCCATCAGCATATTCCCCAAATCCTTTTCCTCTTATGTAAATAAGCTTAGCCAGTAGTAACTTTTTGTTTTTAAACAACTGATTCACTTTTTGTTGTCAAGTTTATCCACCCTCTTCAGAAAATTTGCTGTGTTGATGGGAAATACACATTTTTATTGCCCTAGGCTTCTATAAAATGCAAAGACCACTTTACCGCGGTTATATCATTAATCCTTGTCACGGGAACAAGAAATTGCACAGAGAACAAAGACTGGGCCTAACGGATCATGCTTAATAAAGCTGTCACTCCCAGTGTGCGGCGCAGGTCTGGCCCAGACAATGGGCCTTCGGTCTGTGTCATTTAGACTTTGCTAATAAAGCACAGCTGCATGACAGACTCACGGTAGCCTCTGCACTCCCAGAACGAAACCAAAGTCCAGTAAGTACCAAGACAAAATCACTTTCAATATCAAAATGACTCTGAATAGAGAATGGCTAAAATGCAATGACTTGCAGTCTTCCATATTTTACTCAATCTACCCACAGTCCGTTCTTAGGACCCTAGAGATGAAAATGTCCTCAAGCCTACAAAGCAGTGTTGAGTTTATTAGGATTCTGCTTAGGTGTGAGAGGTTCCTCAGGGCAGATGAGATGCTCCCAGCTCCCTCTGGCCCACTCCTTCTACCTCACCATGACTCTTTGGGGGAGCACTTACCACCTGGGGTGTTATGCCTGTCTCTGTCTCTCTCTACTAGACAACCAAGATGCCACAAGACTACGGCATCTCACCTTTTTGGTATCCTCAGTACCTAACACAGAACCTGAGGGGGCCTTTGGGAATAAATAAGTGCCAGGTTTTTACTGGAATGAAAAGCAGAGCTCTCCCTCTTTCCCTTCCTTCCACAATTATTTCTTAAGCCCCTACTATATAACAGGAAAGCTGTTCTAGATGTTGGAGGTATGACAATGAAAAGATTGACAAGACCTCTGCTCTCATGAAGCCAAACTTCCAAAAACGCAGACCTGGTCCAGAAAAGTACCAGTCAGAATAACCAATGCCACTGCCCGCCCCCCACCTGCCCCTCCAAAAATCACCTGAAGTTCAGCCTTAGATTGAATGAATCTAAGATCAAAGAAAAGTCCATTGGATTTTGGCCTCTCTCCTCACACATCAAGTCTTTCTGCCTGATATCTACCATTATACTCACCAATTCCTTCTGAAATAAAGTACTAATGACTTTTTTCTTTTTCTCTCCCTCCCACCCTTTCTTTCTGTCCCTTTCTTTTTTTCTTTCTTTCTTTCTTGCTTTCTTTTCTTTCTCTTTCTTCCTTCCTTCCTTCCTTTCTTTGCAGGGTTTTGCTCCTCTGATATACGCAACATGAGAAAGGCAAAATATAATCCAGATTTTGGCCTCCTCAAATCTAACATTTAATTTGGGAAATTAATTACATAAAGAGGAGGTTGTTCATTAATTAATTCTGCCAATTAACACTTCCTGAGTTACTATTCCAGTGAGGCCCTAAACTCGGTATTATGGGAGAAATTCTAGAAAACCCAGGACATATTTTTTTCCTTACAGGGAACTTACTATCCAGCACTGGAGATGAGATATAGCCAGAAGTCTACCATAGAACAATTTAAGTTCATGAGCCTAAGGGTGGAAAGAAAGTAATGCAGAGTATGTAACACAGACAAGGAAGCACTGTTCAGCTTCACTAAGACTTTACTATCTCGTTTTCTATCTGGTTGCTCAGAAACAATGATGTCGTGGCTTTCAACTTAAATTTTCCTCCTATTAGCAACCTATCTCTGTCTCTTGGCTGTACTCCTCCTTTCTGCCTAAAATTCCTGAAGACTCTTATCTTCCCAGACATTCCTGCCATCATTTCAAGGCTCAACCTTGGGTCTTTGCAGAGCTGAACAGCAAATTTCTCCTAAATGATTTCCTACCCTGCATCTACTCAAATTGCTACCCCAAATTTTCATTTGCTATTAAAAACACCTTTTCCTTTGTGCCTTTATCAGTGCCAACTGATTTTACATTGAGTCTCACTCTACAGAATAGCTTCCATCCCCAGTCCCATATCAACCCCTCCAGCCTGGCTTGCCCTCAGAAACATGCTAAGAGACTCGAATGGCATGGATTTCGTAGGACTCTGACCTGGTCCCAGCCCACATTTTCCTGGCAATATATCTGGCTCTTCAGATGAACTTAGGTCCTGTCTGCCAATATTGGTTCTGAATCCATATGACAAGAAACAGTTTTTGTGATAGGAAAAGATCACTGGGGTATGTATTCATTTGAATTACTAAAATTCTCCCTATTTTACTTCTATGCTACTAAATGAAAATCAGTTTATTTTTTCCTTGGTTGAGCATTTATTCATGTTCTCTCTGTGTGTGTATCTGTGTGTGTGTGTGTGTGTGTTCACCTGCTTGTTTTAAATGCAGGAAAATAATCAACTTAGATTACATGTGGTGCCCTCTTCCTTTCTTTCCATCCCTAACCCAGAGCCTAGAATAGAGCACGAGTTTATAAAGTATTTCAAACCTCCCCAGTCATGCATCATGTCTGCGTGGTTTCCTCTTATCTCTCGGGAACACTGTGAAAAACAAAGAAAAACCGTGCTAGTTTGGCTAGATAAAGACCAGTTATGCATGCAGTTCTTTATCTCTGAGAACAGACAAGGCCGACCCTTGGGTTTATCGATCAGCAGATACAAAGTGAAAACAGCGCTTATCAAAAGCGTGTGGAGGAGGAACACTGAGGAAGAGAGTGCTGTTTCTTTCCCCCTGAGCAAATAGCACAGAAAGAAGAGATGCGGTGGGAGGGGCTCATCCTTCCCTCATGTGTCTGCTTTCTCAGGCGTCGCGCCATCCCCGAGCCAGCACACAGGAATGAGCTCATGAGCACACACACTATGTCTGAGAAGGTGGCCTCCGTGTGCTTCTGAAACACCGAGGCCCAGGGAACGAGGAAGTGGCATTTCCAGTGGGGGGAAAAAGTGACAGGATGGCAGAGAGGGGCTTCCTGCCCATCAGGCCTCTACCAAAACAAACCCAAATTCCCTCTCCTGTATTTGTAGCACCTAAGGCCTATGTGTGTGTTGGTATCTTGGATGGATCTGGCTCTTTAAGTAAACTGTTTTCTACACTGACTTAAAATAAATTACGATAACGCAAGAATGCAAAGCAAGGCCGTGGTGGCTTGATTTAAAGTTTTGTTAGTTTAACTGATTCCCTTCACCAATCCTCAAACAGAGGTGTCTGTGGTGGGCTCTGGGTTTGAAGAGCTGAGAGATAAAGCCCATGCTATGCTTCTTGGCCCTACCCGAGGGTTGTGTGGTAACTGAACCATCTCCATGCCAAGGAGAGAGTTTCATTAAGGAAACGGATGATGTGACCCAAGCCACACAAACCTTCCTTCGCCACAGACCTCTTTCCCAGGCAAGTGTCCCGCCCACAGGCCCTCTGAAGTGGCAGCCTTTGCTAGCTATAGATCAACCATGGCCAACGTGATCAAGCAATAGTCCAAAATGTCCTACGTGTGTGACTGCTCATCTACGTGGAATGCAGAAAGCCACGCCTATGTCACACCAAACACATAGTAAGAATCTGATATTAATGGAGGCGTTTCCTCCAGCAATTTATTTGACCCCAGTTCTTTGTCTACCACCATATGTGGCCGCACAGGCTTCTGTTCAGAGAAAAGAAACAAGCCATTTGACTACCAATGAACATCAAAATGACTTGATGCCCATGGACAATAGCTTTGAGGAAAAGGCTTTTGAGTTGTCAGAACCTGGGTATTTTCGAACTTCAAATTGATGCCATAAAGAATACACTTGAAGGACACAGAGAGTCAGCTGTTCAAGGTATGAAAAGCTGACACAGAAAGGAAACCAGGAAGTTGAAAGTCAGTGTGGAGTCCCTGCTCTCCTTCCTACACCCCCTTGTGCCGAGCCTTAGGAGAGATCCTATAATCCACTGGATAGGTTTGGGGATTTATAGGTAAGCTAGGATGTGTGCCCTCTGCTCCCTCCTGGAATTGGGGAGATGGAAGCCTCAAAGATGTGTCTCTTGCCTCAGGGTCTAGGACCAGTAAAAGAGATAACACTGCATGGCACATCCCTGGAGAGAGCCAGAGACAATCCTAAGTTTCCTGTGCGCACCATGGTGAAGCAGGAAAAAAAATATCCCATCCCCCAAAGTAAACTTATTTTTAAAAATTCTCTGTCCAAATAATCTCAAACTAAAAAGTTAGGGAAACTTTTTTTGTACCAATATTCAATATTCACAAGTGGTTAGGTTTTTTTGTTTGTCTGTTTTGTTTTGTTTTTTACTTTTTATGCCTTTTGCGGGTTGCGGTTAGGTTGGAACCTACTAGGTTACAGAGAAGAGCCAGGCCTTTAGAAAATCTCTGCAGTGGGTGGAGATTTACCTCAGGTGTTGAGAAGACAAAAACTGACGGAAACTCCTTTGAGGCAGAAGAATCTTAAAGAGACATGACAGGGCTAAGGGACAGCTTTCAAGCAGGAAACAGATCCTGATGAATCAAACAATTCCTATCTTGTGCAAAGCCTGTGCAAGGCACTCTGGGGGAAGATGTAATCTTAATAATTAGACTAATAATACCCGAACCATTTAAACAATGAAACATTCAACATTTGTTTAAATTCAAAAAGTCATGACCTATAGGGGTAACGTGGAGGGAGTAAATATTGGGGGCCTCATAGATGGAGAGGGATCAGAGTTAAGCTTTGAAGGACAAGTAGGAAGTCGATAAATAAAAGTAGCTGGAAGGGTGGGCATTTTAAGCTGTGGGATGATGGGGAAAACTCTGGGTATTAGGGCAATGCCTCTCAGACCCAATGTGCAAATTACCTGGTGCTCTTGCTAAAATGCAGATTCTGAGTCAGTCGGTCTGGGAAGGGACCAGGATTCTACATTTCTAACAAGCTCCCAGGTGATGCTGCTGCTGCTGGTCCAGGGAATGCACCTGAGGTAGCAAGGGATTATGGGAACACAGAGGCTGGTTGCAGCCGAGGATTTCTCCTGGGAAGGGTGAGAAATATACTGAAGGAACTGTAGTAAGTTCCCAAAGACATTCAAGGAAGTAAGAGGGAGCACCTGGCAAGAACACTGCACACCATAATTTAAATGATCAGAATACCCAGAGAAGAGAAGCAAGCAACAATGGTAAATTCTCTTCCAATATGCTGTGTGTAGGAAAAACGTGTCCAAATTTACAAACCCCAGTGGAGAGTTCTCTTAGCCAATGTGGCCAGGTTTGTTATTTTCTTAATTAGTCTCCAAACGGGGGGCACATGTGCTGGTGCAGAATGAGCAAGTCCCTTCCATCTGGTTTTCCTGATGTTTCCTGACCATTATTATCCTGGGTGATGAGGAATGGGAGGGGGGGACGTTCTAGTTAATGATTATCTTCCAGTTATTAAAGGCATTCAGCGGGGAATTTCAGTTATAAACATTTGGTCCCAGATACCATTCAAAGTTGTTTCTTTTCCCTTCTCATGTCAGGAAACACAAGCCCAGAAAACACTGGAAACAAGAAAAACAGGTTTTACCCCATTCTTGCAGACTGACTGCTGGCTTTAAAGATTTATTACAAGTACCTGGTAACCCAGGCTGCACCAAGGGCCACTAGATGATGTCATTGTTCTCTGTAAGACACTAAATGTCTCAGAGACTGAGCTTTCTTATTTATGGAAAGGGGATCAGAAGGACTTGCCCCACCTACCTCCTCAGGTCCCGGGGAGACTCCTAAAAAAGCACTTGCCAATGGTTGCCGGCACACTGCAATCACCTGGGGAGCTTTTAAAAATCGTGATGCCCCGGCCACACCCCAAACCAATTAAATGAGACTATCTGGGTGTGGGACCCAGGCATCAGGATTTTTAAATCTCCCCAGGTGATTCCGAAGTATGGTAAAGTTTGAGACTCACTGCTATGAAATACTGAATAAATGCAAACAGAGTTTTTAAAAGCAAATAATAATAATAATATGCTGATAATGATCGATCATGATGAAGAGAAGAGCTAAAGGAAGGAAGAACAAAAGACCTCCCAAACAAAAGATACTCCCAGGTATAAAGAAACACCCTTGGCGTGAATCATGGGGGAGTGGAGGGAGAAACCGGATATGTCACATGAATGGATACGCTGGGTCAGGTTAGAGGTCCACTGAACCTCATCCAATGTTTCCAACACAGGCACCAATGCACATATTGTAGGACAGTCATGGAGAAACCATAGAACACAGCAGACAGTACATTGGACTAGGATTCTGGAGGTCTGGGCTTGAGATCCAACTCTGGCACAGTGACCATGGTTCAGTCATCAGAACTGTTGCCTCATCTTTTTTTTTAGGGGGGAGGGGCAGAGGGAAAGGGAGAAATAATCTTTTTTTTAAATTAACATATATTGTATTATTAGTTTCAGAGGCAGAATTTACTGATTCATCAGTTGCATACAACACCCAGTGCTCATTACATCAAGTGCTCTCCTCAATGCCCATCACCCAGTTACCCCATACCCCCTCCAGCAACCCTCAGTTTTGTTTCCTATGATTAAGAGTCTCTTATGGTTTGTCTCCCTATGTTTTCATCTTATTTTTTCCTTCCCTTCCCCTATATTCATCTGTTTTGTTTCTTAAATTACACATACGAGTGAAATCATATGGTATTTGTCTTTCTCCAACTAACTTATTTCGCTTAGCATAATACCCTCTAGTCCCATCCATGTCATTGCAAATGGCAAGATTTCATTCTTTTTGATGGCTTAATAATATTCCATTGTGTATATATACCACCTCTTCTTTATCCATTCATCTGTCAATGGACATCTGGACTCTTTCCACAGTTTGGCTATTGTGGACATTGCTGCTATAAACATTGGGGTGCAGGTGCACCTTCAAATCACTATGTTTGTATCCTTTGGATAAATACCTAGTAGTGCAATTGCTGGGTCATAGGGTAGTTCTATTCTTAACTTTTTGAGGAAAGTCCATACTGTTTTCCAGAGTGGCTGCACCACTTTGCATTCCCACCAACAGTGTAAGAGGGTTCCCCTTTCAGGGAGAAGAGAATCTTAAGCAGGCACCACGCCCAGCATGGAGCCCAAAGCAGGACTCGATCTCATGACCCTGAAATCATGACCTGAGCAGAAATCAAGAGTCAGATGCTTAGCCGACTGAGCCACCCAGGTGCACCTCCTCACCTTTAACATAAAGAAACTGGACTAAAATCTACCCACTAGGTCAGGGCTTCTTAAAATTTAGTGTGCCTTAAAAATCACCTAGTGAGCTAGCTAAAACACAGCCTCCTGAGCCTTCCCCTCAGAGATTCTGATTCAGTAGCTGTGGAATGGGGCCTGAGATCGTCTGTTTGTAGCAAGCTCTCAGGTGGTGGGCCTGCTGCTGGTCTGAGAACAACCCATTGAATAGCACTGTACTAGGTGACCCATAAGTTTCCTCGGGGCTCCATACTCTTGTTCTCTAAGAGATAGGAGGAGTCTGGCTCTTGAATGAAAGAAGGAGCATAGCATGATGATAAAAAATAGGGGCTTTGAGGTCAGACACACCCGAGTTCCGGACTTAGGTTCATCACTTTCTAGCATTGTGGGTTTACGCAAAGTTACTTATACAGCACTCTCCCATATCTGAGGTTTTGCTTCCTGTGGTTTCAGTTACCCTCAGCCAACCATAGTCCCAAAGAAGTGATCCTCCTTCTGATGAATCATCAGAAGTCAATAGTGGCCTATCGCTAAGTCACAAGGCCTGCGTCATTCACCTCACTTCA